>NW_024608862.1:67500-75000 GCF_018296145.1 Oncorhynchus tshawytscha | reverse complement strand
TGTTAAAGGAAGTTACAGTTACTCTCAACCCTCATTCATAACCCATACATACCTCATTCATAACCCATACATAACACATTCATAACCCATACATACCGCATTCATAACCCATACATACCGCATTCATAACCCATACATACTGCATTCATAACCCATACATACTGCATTCATAACCCATACATACTGCATTCATAACCCATACATACCTCATTCATAACCCATACATAACACATTCATAACCCATACATACCGCATTCATAACCCATACATACTGCATTCATAACCCATACATAACACATTCATAACCCATACATACCGCATTCATAACCCATACATACTGCATTCATAACCCATACATACTGCATTCATAACCCATACATACTGCATTCATAACCCATACATACTGCATTCATAACCCATACATACTGCATTCATAACCCATACATACCTCATTCATAACCCATACATACTGCATTCATAACCCATACATACTGCATTCATAACCCATACATACTGCATTCATAACCCATACATACTGCATTCATAACCCATACATACTGCATTCATAACCCATACATACAGCATTCATAAGCAGTACATAAGCATTTCATCTTAAAACCTTGTCTTGAACCAGTAAATTTGGAAATTGATTTATCTGTGTGATACAGTGATGATGTCATATCCTGTTTAATCAAGACCAGTAGGTGTGCTGTTGACATGATCATAGAGATGCAATCAAACAGTATGGACAGCTGCCAAAATATCATGTGGGTGCAGTTATATGCTATATATATATATATATATATATATATATATATATATATATATATATATATATATATATATATACAGAACCAGTCACAATTTTGGACACCTACTCATTCCAGGGTTTTCCTTTATTTTTACTATTTATCTACATTGTAGAATAATAGTGAAGACATCAGAACTATGAAATAACACATGTAATCATGTAGTAACCAAAAAAAGTGTTAAACAAATCTAAATATATTTTATATATTGACCCGGAAGGAGAGTGATGGAGTGCTGCATCAGATGACCTGGCCTCCACAATCACCCGACCTCAACCCATTTGAGATGGTTTGGGATGAGTTGGACCACAGAGTGAAGGAAAAGCAGCCAACAAGTGCTCAGCATATGTGGGAACTCCTTCAAGACTGTTGGAAAAGCATTCCAGGTGAAGCTGGTTGAGAGAATGCCAAGAGTGTGCAAAGCAGTCATCAAGGCAAAGGGTGGCTACTTTGAAGAATCTGAAATATATTTTGATTTGTTTAACACTTTTTTGGTTACGACATGATTACATATGTGTTATTTCATCGTTTTTGATGTCTTCACTAAAAACAACAGCCCTGGAATGAGTAGGTGTGTCCAAACTTTAGACTGGTACTGTGTATAGTGTATCTGTGTATAGTGTTTGACTGGTACTGTGTATAGTGTTTGACTGGTACTGTGTATAGTGTTTGACTGGTACTGTGTATAGTGTTTGACTGGTACTGTGTATAGTGTTTGACTGGTACTGTGTATAGTGTTTGACTGGTACTGTGTATAGTGTTTGACTGGTACTGTGTATAGTGTTTGACTGGTACTGTGTATAGTGTTTGACTGGTACTTACATTCCACCTCTAACTCAAAGCCTAGAGGACCAGCATTGTAATGAAACTGATGCTGGTCCATTGACTGTAATGATAACGTAATAACAGGGATTAATATGGACTCACCCAGACTGGAGGAGTTGTGGTGATCTACTCCGTTCTGTCCGTCTGTCCCGTGGTGATGATGATGCTGGTGGTGGTTACTACTGGTAACCCCCATCACCTCTAACTTGATCTTTTTGGTCTTCATGGCCTCAGCATTCCAGCCGCTGTCAGACCTGAGAGAGAGAGAGGAGAGAGACAGAGACAGAAAGAGAGTGTGAAATAGGAAGAGAGCGAGAGAGAGAGAGAGAGAGAGAGAGAGAGAGAGGACTCAGAGACTGGAGGAGTTGAGGTGACTCACAGAGACCAGAGAAAGAGGTGAAATAGAGAGATGGAGAGTTAGAGAGAGAGAGAGATCACCTCTAACTTGAGGAGAGAGAGAGAGAGAGGAGAGAGACAGACAGAGAGGAGAGAGACAGAGAGAGAGTGTGTGAAATAGGAGATGGAGAGAGAGCTGAGACCTGAGAGAGAGAGGGAGAGAGACAGAGACAGAAAGAGAGTGTGAAATAGGGAGAGAGCGAGAGAGAGAGTGAAATAGAGAGATGGAGAGAGAGAGAGAGTGTGAAATAGAGAGAGGAGAGAGAGAGAGAGAGAGAGAGAGAGACAGAGAGGACAGAGACAGAGAGAGAGTGTGTGAAATAGAGAGATGGAGAGAGAGGAGAGAGAGAGAGAGAGGAGAGAGAGAGACAGAGAGAGAGTGTGTGAAATAGAGAGATGGAGAGAGAGAGAGAGAGACAGAGAGAGAGACAGAGAGAGAGAGACAGAGAGAGAGTGTGAAATAGAGAGATGGAGAGAGAGAGAGAGAGAGGCAGAGACAGAGACAGAGAGAGAGAGAGAGGAGAGACAGACAGAGAGAGAGAGAGAGAGAGAGAGAGAGAGAGAGAGAGAGAGATAGAGAGAGATGAGAGAGATGGAGAGAGATTGAGAGGGTGTGAAATAGAGAGGAGGGAGATAATGAGAGAGGAGAGAGAGAGAGACAGAGAAAGTGTGAAATAGAGAGAGAGAGAGAGAGACAGAGAGGAGAGAGAGAGAGAGAGAGAGAGGAGAGAGACAGAGAGAGAGAGGAGAGAGACAGAGAGAGCGAGAGATGGAGAGAGATTGAGAGGGTGTGAAATAGAGAGGAGGGAGATAATGAGAGAGGAGAGAGAGAGCAAGCGAGAGAACGTGTGAAATAGAGAGAGAGAGAGAGAGAGAGAGAGAGAGAGAGAGAGAGAGAGGCATCAAAGCCAAAGGAACTGAGTAACATTAAGAAATGCTATAGATGGAAGGAATGCAGTTTGGAAACCTACCAAAAAACAATTAGGCAACAACAAATTCAATCCCTTTTAGACAATTTCCTGGGTAAAATGTTCCACTGTAATAGTGAAGGTGTAAACTTGGCAGTAGAAAATCTTAACAGTATATTTGACCTCTCAGCTTCCCTATCAAATCTAAAAATCTCAAATAGAAAACCGAAGAAAATGAACAATAATGACAAATGGTTTGATGAAGAATGCAAAAATCTAAGAAAGAAATTGAGAAACCTGTCCAACCAAAAACAGAGACTCAGAAAACCTGAGTCTACGCCTTCACTATGGTAAATCACTAAAACAATACAGAAATACACTACGGAAAAAAAGGAACAGCACGTCAGAAATCAGCTCAATGAAATTGAAGAATCCATAGACTCTAACCACTTCTGGGAAAATTGGAAAACACTAAACAAACAACAACACAAAGAATTATCTATCCAAAATGGAGATGTATGGGTAAACCACTTCTCCAATATTTTTGGCTCTATAACAAAGAATAAAGAGCAAAAACATATACATGATCAAATACAGATCTTAGAATCAACTATTAAAGACTCCCAGAACCCACTGGATTCTCCAATTACCTTGAATGAGTTACAGGACAAAATAAAAACCCTCCAACCCAAAAAGGCCTGTGGTGTTGATGGTATCCTCAATGAAATGATCAAATATACAGACAACAAATTCCAATTGGCTATACTAAAACTCTTTAACATCATACTTAGCTCTGGCATCTTCCCCAATATTTGGAACCAAGGACTGATCACCCCAATCCACAAAAGTGGAGACAAATTTGACCCCAATAACTACCGTGGAATATGCGTCAACAGTAACCTTGGGAAAATCCTCTGCATTGTCATTAACAGCAGACTCGTACATTTCCTCAGTGAAAACAATGTACTGAGCAAATGTCAAATTGGCTTTTTACCAAATTACCGTACAACAGATCATGTATTCACCCTGCACACCCTAATTGACAACCAAACAAACCAAAACAAAGGCAAAGTCTTCTCATGCTTTGTTGATTTCAAAAAAGCCTTCGACTCAATTTGGCATGAGGGTCTGCTATACAAACTGATGGAAAGTGGTGTTGGGGGTAAAACATACGACATTATAAAATCCATGTACACAAACAACAAGTGTGCGGTTAAAATTGGCAAAAAACACACACATTTCTTCACACAGGGTCGTGGGGTGAGACAGGGATGCAGCTTAAGCCCCACCCTCTTCAACATACAGTGCCTCGCGAAAGTATTCGGCCCCCTTGAACTTTGCGACCTTTTGCCACATTTCAGGCTTCAAACATAAAGATATAAAACTGTATTTTTTTGTGAAGAATCAACAACAAGTGGGACACAATCATGAAGTGGAATGACATTTATTGGATATTTCAAACTTTTTTAACAAATCAAAAACTGAAAAATTGGGCGTGCACCTCACACACATGGTTATGGGTTTAACAACAGTATCCACCTCACACACATGGTTATGGGCTTAACAACAGTATCCACCTCACACACATGGTTATGGGTTTAACAACAGTATCCACCTCACACATGGTTATGGGCTTAACAACAGTATCCACCTCACACACATGGTTATGGGTTTAACAACAGTATCCACCTCACACATGGTTATGGGCTTAACAACAGTATCCACCTCACACATGGTTATGGGTTTAACAACAGTATCCACCTCACACATATCCACCTCACACACATGGTTATGGGCTTATGGGCTTAACAACAGTATCCACCTCACACACATGGGTATGGGCTTAACAACAGTATCCACCTCACACACATGGGTATGGGCTTAACAACAGTATCCACCTGGTTATGGGCTTAACAACAGTGGTTATGGGCTTAACAACAGTATCCACCTGTATCATGTCAGATATAAAGTTGAAATGTATTTCATTTTGAGTTTTCATCTTAATATTACACTTTATATACCAGAAGACTGAAATATAACAAAACCATTTGACATAGAAACACCGGATTTTCAACATTTAGATTTATTTTATTAGTTATAAAATGATGAACAATATGAATAACATTCCAGCCATGAGGCCACCAGGTCATTTCCAGCCACCAGGTAATTTCCAGCCATGAGGCCACCAGGTCATTTCCAGCCATGAGGCCACCAGGTCATTCCCAGTCATTTCCAGTCATGAGGCCACCAGGTCATTTCCAGCCATGAGGCCACCAGGTCATTTCCAGCCATGAGGCCACCAGGTCATTTCCAGTCATGAGGTCACCAGATCATTTCCAGCCACCAGGTCATTTCCAGCCATGAGGCCACCAGGTCATTTCCAGCCATGAGGCCACCAGGTCATTTCCAGCCATGAGGCCACCACCAGGTCATTTCCAGTCATGAGGCCACCAGGTCATTTCCAGCCATGAGGCCACCAGGTCATTCCCAGTCATTTCCAGTCATGAGGCCACCAGGTCATTTCCAGTCATGAGACCACCAGGTCATTTCCATTTCCAGCCATGATGGCCACCAGGTCATTTCCAGCCATGAGGCCACCAGGTCATTCCCAGTCATTTCCAGTCATGAGGCCACCAGGTCATTTCCAGCCATGAGGCCACCAGGTCATTTCCAGCCATGAGGCCACCAGGTCATTTCCAGCCATGAGGCCACCAGGTCATTTCCAGCCATGAGGCCACCAGGTCATTTCCAGTCATGAGACCACCAGGTCATTTCCAGCCATGAGGCCACCAGGTCATGTCCAGCCATGAGGCCACCAGGTCATTTCCAGCCATGAGGCCACCAGGTCATTTCCAGCCACCAGGTCATTTGACTGCAGGACTACAGAGCAGACCGGCAGCTTTCATCAGAGGGTATTTACATCCATATCAGGTGGACTGTTTAGAAATGACAGCACTTGTTATACATAGTCCCTCCATTTAGAGGACCAAACGTACTGGACAAATTCACTTCTATGTATCTGGTCCTATATGATATAGCATCCAATGACTACATCAAGCTAGTGACTCTACACATTTGTTGGATCAATTTGCTGTTTGTCGCTATAATGACTCAGTACACAACTGGGCCATCAGCCTTCAACACATCTATCTATCTATCTATCTATCTATCTATCTATCTATCTATCTATCTATCTATCTATCTATCTATCTATCTATCTATCTATCTATCTATCTATCTATCTATCTATCTATCTATCTATCTATCTATCTATCTATCTATCTATCTATCTATCTATCTATCTATCTATCTATCTATCTATCTATCTATCTATCTATCTATCTATCTATCTCCATAGTGACTCAGTACACCAGTGGGCCATCAGCCTTCAACACATGATCTACTAATGGAACAGATCCAGTCATGAGACCACCAGGTCATTAAAATACCAGTAACATCCTACTCTGTCTCTCCTCCAAGTCAAGTATTTTAAATGGACAGTAATATGCATGATAAAGTCTCTATTTGTCATTAAAATCACTGAGCTAGTTAAGGACAACTCCGCTCTGAAATGAACTGGGCTTTGCCATTAATAAACGTCTCCTTCTTCCCCCCATCCAATGTTCCCCCAAGCCTTCCCATTTGCCTCTGACCCCCCTGTTCCCCCTCTGTCCCCCTCTGTTCCCGCCTCTGTTCCTCCCTCTGTTCCCCCTCTGTTCCCGCCTCTGTTCCTCCCTCTGTTCCCCCTCTGTTCCTCCCTGTATTCCTGCCTCTGTTCCCCCTCTGTTCCTCCCTCTGTTCCTGCCTCTTTTCCTCCCTCTGTTCCCCCTCTGTTCCCCCTCTGTTCCTGCCTCTGTTCCCCCTCTGTTCCTGCCTCTGTTCCTGCCTCTGTTCCCCCTCTGTTCCTGCCTCTGTTCCCGCCTCTGTTCCTGCCTCTGTTCCTCCCTCTGTTCCCCCTCTGTTCCTGCCTCTTTTCCTCCCTCTGTTCCTCCCTCTGTTCCTGCCTCTGTTCCCCCTCTGTTCCTGCCTCTTTTCCTCCCTCTGTTCCTGCCTCTGTTCCTGCCTCTGTTCCTCCCTCTGTTCCTCCCTCTGTTCCCCCTCTGTTCCTGCCTCTTTTCCTCCCTCTGTTCCTGCCTCTGTTCCTGCCTCTGTTCCTCCCTCTGTTCCTGCCTCTGTTCCCCCTCTGTTCCTCCCTCTGTTCCTGCCTCTTTTCCTCCCTCTGTTCCCCCTCTGTTCCTGCCTCTGTTCCCCCTCTGTTCCTCCCTCTGTTCCCCCCTCTGTTCCTCCCTCTGTTCCTGCCTCTGTTCCTCCCTCTGTTCCTGCCTCTGTTCCTCCCTCTGTCCCCCCTCTGTTCCTCCCTCTGCTCTGTTCCCCCTCTGTTCCTCCCCTGTTCCCCCTCTGTTCCCCCTCTGTTCCTCCCTCTGTTCCCCCTCTGTTCCCCCTCTGTTCCTGCCTCTGTTCCCCCTCTGTTCCCACCTATGTTCCCCCCTCTGTTCCCCCCTCTGCTCCTGCCTCTGCTCCTGCCTCTGTTCCCCCTCTGTTCCCCCTCTGTTCCTCCCTCT
>NW_024608862.1:47500-57500 GCF_018296145.1 Oncorhynchus tshawytscha | reverse complement strand
AGAACTGCTTTAAAGACACGGATAGAACTGCTTTAAAGACACGGATAAAACTGCTTTAAAGACACGGATAGAACTGCTTTAAAGACACGGATAGAACTGATTTAAAGAACTGCTTTAAAGACACGGATAGAACTGAAAGACACTTAATGTGGAAGACTGTTGTGACCCCGGTCTTCGACATTAAGCCCAATTTCCAGTGTGTCTCTAACCCTGATCATCTCAGCAGGTCTATGTAATGTGTTGACCAACAACAGACAGACCAGGAAAAACATACAACTCTCTCTAACATCTGGTAATAATCTGTTAATGACAGTATTACACCACAGGTAGTCTACAGACAGAGTTTAGACAGAGTGTACTGTAGTCTACAGACAGAGTGTACTTTAACCTACAGACAGAGTGTACTGTAGTCTACAGACAGAGTTTAGACAGAGTGTACTTTTTATTTTATTTTTATTTCACCTTTATTTAACCAGGTAGGCTAGTTGATAGCAAGTTCTCATTTACAACTGCGACCTGGTCAAGATAAAGCAAAGCAGTGTGCCTGTGACTGGAACGAATTGCAAAAATCGCTGAAGTTGGAGACTTTTATCTCCCTCACCAACTTTAAACATCTGCTATCTGAGCAGCTAACCGATCGCTGCAGCTGTACATAGTCTATCGGTAAATAGCCCACCCATTTTCACCTACCTCATCCCCATACTGTTTTTATTTATTTACTTTTCTGCTCTTTTGCACACCAATATCTCTACCTGTACATGTCCATCTGATCATTTATCACTCCAGTGTTAATCTGCTAAATTGTAATTATTCACCTACCTCCTCATGCCTTTTGCACACAATGTATATCGACTCTTGTTTTCTACTGTGTTATTGACTTGTTAATTGTTTACTCCATGTGTAACTCTGTGTTGTCTGTTCACACTGCTTTGCTTTATCTTGACCAGGTCGCAGTTGCAAATGAGAACTTGTTCTCAACTAGCCTACCTGGTTAAATAAAGGTGTTCTCAACTAGCCTACCTGGTTAAATAAAGGTGAAATAAATAAATAAAAATAAATAAAAGTGTGAACAGACAACAACACAGAGTTACACATACACTATATACATTGTGTGCAAAAGGCATGAGGAGGTAGGCAATAAATGGGCCATAGGAGCGAACAATTACAATTTAGCAGATTAACACTGGAGTGATAAATGATCAGATGGTCATGTACAGGTAGAGATATTGGTGTGCAAAAGAGCAGAAAAGTAAATAAATAAAAACAGTATGGGGATGAGGTAGGTAAAAATGGGTGGGCTATTTACCGATAGACTATGTACAGCTGCAGCGATCGGTTAGCTGCTCAGATAGCAGATGTTTAAAGTTGGTGAGGGAGATAAAAGTCTCCAACTTCAGCGATTTTTGCAATTCGTTCCAGTCACAGGCAGCAGAGAACTGGAAGGAAAGGCAGCCAAATGAGGTGTTGGCTTTAGGGATGATCAGTGAGATACACCTGCTGGAGCGCGTGCTACGGGTGGGTGTTGCCATCGTGACCAGTGAACTGAGATAAGGCAGAGCTTTACCTAGCATGGACTTGTAGATGACCTGGAGCCAGTGGGACTGGCAACGAATATGTAGCGAGGGCCAGCTGACTAGAGCATACAGGTCGCAGTGGTGGGTGGTATAAGGTGATTTAGTAACAAATCGGATGGCACTGTGATAAACTGCATCAGCAGTACTGTAGTCTACAGACAGAGTTTGTAGCCTAGACAGAGTGTACTGTAGCCTACAGACAGAGTGTACTGTAGCCTACAGACAGAGTATACTGTAGCCTACAGACAGAGTGTACTGTAACCTACAGACAGAGTGTACTGTAACCTACAGACAGAGTGTACTGTAACCTACAGACAGAGTGTACTGTAACCTACAGACAGAGTGTACTGTAACCTACAGACAGAGTGTACTGTAACCTACAGACAGAGTGTACTGTAACCTACAGACAGAGTGTACTGTAGCCTACAGACAGAGTGTACTGTAGCCTACAGACAGACTGTACTGTAGCCTACAGACAGACTGTACTGTAGCCTACAGACAGACTGTACTGTAGCCTACAGACAGACTGTACTGTAGCCTACAGACAGACTGTACTTGTAGCCTACAGACAGACTGTACTGTAGCCTACAGACAGACTGTACTAGTAGCCTACAGACAGACTGTACTTGTAGCCTACAGACAGACTGTACTGTAGCCTAGCTATAAATACACAGAGCTCTCTCCTCTCTCTAGTCTGGGGTTGTGGTGAAAGGTTTGGCAGGTTAATTTGATGAACCGATATATAGCTCCAGAGTTCCCTGCCCTCCTATAATGAGTTGTTATTATTGTCACTCATTATTATTTGAACCAATAGGGACGTGACTAGTTATTATTTCAGCCAATAGGGATGTGACAGGTGACATTCTTCAGTCTGCAGGGAGGGGCACCGACATGTGATACTCGCCTTTAAATGTGTCAGTCAGACGCCAGCGCAACAACTGACCCTATTGTCATATTAGACAATACAGTGTCTTCTACACAAAGACCTGGAAACACCAGGAGGGTGGTAGTCTCCTTTCCCCTCCCCTCCCTGTCCTCCCTCTCCTCCTCTCTCCTCCTCCTCCTCCTCTCCCCTCCTCCTCTCTTCCCTCCCCTCCTTTCCCCTCCCCTCCCCCCTCCCTGTTCTCCTCTCCCCTCTCTCCTCCCTCCTCCTCCTCCCCCCCCTCCTCTCTTCCCTCCCCTCCTTTCCCCTCCCCCCCTCCCTGTTCTCCTCTCCTCCCCCTCTCCCCCCCCCTCTTCCCTCCCCTCCCCTCCCCTCCCCTCCCTGTTCTCCTCTCCTCCTCCCTCTTCCTCTCTTCCCTCCTCCTCCCCCTCCTCCTTTCCCCCCTCTCTCCCCCCTCCTTCCCCCTCCCCTCCCCTCCCCTCCCCCTGTTCTCCTCCCTCCTCCCTCCCCCTCCTCCTTTCCCTCCCCTCCTTTCCCCTCCCCCCCCCTCCCCCTCCCTGTTCTCCTCTCCTCCTCCCTCTCCCTCTTCCTCTCTTCCCTCCTCTCCTCTCTCCCCTCCTCTGCCCCTCCCCTCCTCCTGTTCTCCTCTCCTCCTCTCTCTCCTCCCCCTCCCCACCCCTCCTCTCTTCCCTCCCCTCCTTTCCCTCCCCTCCCTGTTCTCCTCCCCTCCTCCCTCTTCCTCCTCTCTTCCCTCCTTTCACCTCCTCTCCCCCTCCTTTCCCCTCCCCTCTCTGTTCTCCTTTCCCCTCCCCTCCCTGTTCTCCTCTCCTCCTCCCTCTCTTCCTCTCTTCCCTCCCCTCCCCTCCTCCTTCCCTCCTCTGTTCTCCTCTCTTTCCTCCTTTCCTCCTTCCCCCCTCCTCCTCCCCCCCTCCCCTTCTATCCCCTCCCCTTCTCTCCCCTCCCCACCCCTCCTCTCCTCTCTCCCCCCCTCCTCCCCCTCCCTCCCCTCCCCACCCCTCCTCACTCCCCCCCTCCCCTCCTCCCTCCTCCCCCCTCCCTCCCCCCTCTCCCCTCCCCACCCCTCCTCCCCCCTCCCCTGTTCTCCTCTCTTTCCCCTCCTCCTCCTCACTTCCCCTCCTCTCCTCCCCTCCCCTCCCCTTCTCTCCCTCCCCTCCCCTTCTCCCCTCCCCTCCTCCTCCCTCTCCCCCTCCCCTCCCCTCTCTCCCCTCCTCTCCCCTCCCCTCCCCCCTCCCCACCCCTCCCCACTCCCTCCCCTCCTCCTCCTCTCCCTCCCTCCTCCCCCCTCCCTCCTCCTCCTCCTCCCTCCCCTTTCCTTTCCTCCCTTTGGTAAGAAAGAGCTGAGAGGACATGATGTGGTTTAATCATCATCACCCACAGGACTTCTCTTTCTCTCTCTGTCTTTTTCTTATTCTCACACGCTGCATCTTCCTGCATACGTCGGCTATTCCCAATCACGTCCTAATGAACCATAAAACACAACCGCACACTCTTATTTTAACTTGCTACGTAAAAGGTGAAAAAAAGGTTACATTTCCCAGATATTCTCTTTCAGTTTCTCTGTTCTCTCTCTGCTGTGAACTTGTAATGCCTCTCTGTCACATTGTCCTTCAAAAGCTTTGTCTCCTTCAGCCAGAATGGAAGAGCACAATGACCAGCGCACTACAGGACAATGGCTGTGGAACTCAACTAGCGTTGGTGTGACAGAACTCTCCAATGTCAGTGTCTTGACCTTAATGCATGTGACCCTTATTGGCCAATCAGCTACCTTTGTCTGAGAGAGACAGTTGATCGTTGCTATGCTTTGGAAATGTGTCAACTGCAGGATTAACATGAGAACTAAATGCCCTGTATCTGTTTTTTAAGGGTCATACATTATCCTGTACTGAAACCTATTTATTACATACAGATGGGGGTCATCTATACATTATCCTGTCCTGAAACCTATTTATTACATACAGATGGGGGTCATCTATACATTATCCTGTCCTGAAACCTATTTATTACATACAGATGGGGGTCATCTATACATTATCCTGTACTGAAACCTATTTATTACATACAGATGGGGGTCATCTATACATTATCCTGTCCTGAAACCTATTTATTACATACAGATGGGGGTCATCTATACATTATCCTGCTGCATGTACATCTACAGAGTGGCATAGCCAACCAACCAACCAACCAGCCAGCCAGCCAGCCAACCAGCCAACCAGCCAACCAACCAACCAGCCAACCAACCAGCCAAACAGGACGATAGATGTAGAATCCATCTCATGTATTCAGCCCTATCTATCCTATGTGGGTCAGACCAGAGTGGCAAAGCCAACCAACCAACCAACCAACCAGCCAACCAGCCAACCAGCCAGCCAACCAACCAGCCAACCAACCAGCCAGCCAACCAACCAGCCAGCCAGCCAACCAACCAGTCAACCAGCCAACCAACCAGTCAACCAGCCAACCAACCAGTCAACCAGCCAACCAACCAGCCAACCAGCCAACCAACCAGCCAACCAACCAGTCAACCAGCCAACCAGCCAACCAGCCAACCAGCCAAACAGGACCATAGATGTAGAATCCATCTCATGTATTCAGCCCTCTCTATCCTATGTGGGTCGGACCATTCATCCATCCTTTTGTCCTTGATTCAATGAGGGTTCAATTGCCTACAGAAACATCCAGAGAATAAATCAGGCGATCTGTTTTCAGTGTCTGGCAGATATGGGGCAGAGTATCTTTAACACACACACACACACACACGCACACGCACGCACACCACACGCACACACACACACACACACACACCGCACACACACACACACACGCACACCCGCATACACACACACACACACACACGCACGCACACCACACCGCACGCACGCACTCACACACACACACACACACACCCCGCATACACACACACACCACACACACGCACGCACGCACACACACACACACACACACACACACACACACACACACACACACACACACATACACACACACCACACACACACACACACACGCCGCACACACGCCACACACACCACACGCACACACACACACACACATCTTTCCCACTGTGAGAACAGTGCGACCTCAAAACGCCAGAGGTTTCTCCTCAGAAATCACTGAAACTTTGGGATGTAAATATATTATGAGCCATCATTGTTTTTCTACACATCATTTTAACCCACGTCTTTAAAACAAATAAGTCTTAAGGATTTAAGTGCATTATTAAAATAGACTGTGTGAGTTTCTCATAACGAAGACAAATTTGACTTCCCAGGAACAAACTTGGCCCTGAGATGACTGTTCTCCTAAACATCCTCTGCCTGTGTGTGGGATTGAACTGGACTGGAAATGTCCACTACTTTCATCGGTCCAATAAAGTGTGGGATGTAATCATGTGATCCATACATCATCACCAGCCAAACAACACAGACTTTCCCAAGGAGACAAACGAAAACATGAACAAGAACAAAATAACATCTGATTTACCAGGAAACAACCGTGACAGGAGTCTGTAACATGAACCTACTCCCTATATAGTGCACTACCTTGGACCAGGGCCCACATGGAGTCTGTAACATGAACCTACTCCCTATATAGTGCACTACCTTGGACCAGGGCCCACATGGAGTCTGTAACATGAACCTACTCCCTATATAGTGCACTACCTTGGACCAGGGTCCACATGGAGTCTGTAACATGAACCTACTCCCTATATAGTGCACTACCTTGGACCAGGGCCCACATGGAGTCTGTAACATGAACCTACTCCCTATATAGTGCACTACCTTGGACCAGGGCCCACATGGAGTCTGTAACATGAACCTACTCCCTATATAGTGCACTACCTTGGACCAGGGCCCACATGGAGTCTGTAACATGAACCTACTCCCTATATAGTGCACTACCTTGGACCAGGGCCCACATGGAGTCTGTAACATGAACCTACTCCCTATATAGTGCACTACCTTGGACCAGGGCCCACATGGAGTCTGTAACATGAACCTATTCCCTATATAGTGCACTACCTTGGACCAGGGCCCACATGGAGTCTGTAACATGAACCTATTCCCTATATAGTGCACTACCTTGGACCAGGGCCCACATGGAGTCTGTAACATGAACCTATTCCCTATATAGTGCACTACCTTGGACCAGGGCCCACATGGAGTCTGTAACATGAACCTATTCCCTATATAGTGCACTACCTTGGACCAGGGCCCACATGGAGTCTGTAACATGAACCTATTCCCTATATAGTGCACTACCTTGGACCAGGGCCCACATGGAGTCTGTAACATGAACCTACTCCCTATATAGTGCACTACCTTGGACCAGGGCCCACATGGAGTCTGTAACATGAACCTACTCCCTATATAGTGCACTACCTTGGACCAGGGCCCACATGGAGTCTGTAACATGAATCTATTCCCTATATAGTGCACTACCTTGGACCAGGGCCCACATGGAGTCTGTAACATGAACCTATTCCCTATATAGTGCACTACTTTTAACCAGAGGCACCTTATTCCCTATATAGTGCACTACCTTGGACCAGGGTCCACATGGAGTCTGTAACATGAACCTATTCCCTATATAGTGGACTACCTTGGACCAGGGCCCACATGGAGTCTGTAACATGAACCTATTCCCTATATAGTGCACTACCTTGGACCAGGGTCCACATGGAGTCTGTAACATGAACCTACTCCCTATATAGTGCACTACCTTGGACCAGGGCCCACATGGAGTCTGTAACATGAACCTACTCCCTATATAGTGCACTACCTTAACCAGAGGCACCCTATTCCCTATATAGTGCACTACCTTGGACCAGGGCCCACATGGAGTCTGTAACATGAACCTATTCCCTATATAGTGCACTACCTTGGACCAGGGCCCACATGGAGTCTGTAACATGAACCTATTCCCTATATAGTGCACTACCTTAAGGGCCAGGAGTCTGTAACATGAACCTATTCCCTATATAGTGCACTACTCTTAACCAGAGGCACCCTATTCCCTATATAGTGCACTACTCTTAACCAGAGGCACCCTATTCCCTATATAGTGCACTACTTTTAACCAGAGGCACCCTATTCCCTATATAGTGCACTACTCTTAACCAGAGGCACCCTATTCCCTATATAGTGCACTACTCTTAACCAGAGGCAGCCTATTCCCTATATAGGGCACTACTTTTAACCAGAGGCAGCCTATTCCCTATATAGGGCACTACTCTTAACCAGAGGCACCCTATTCCCTATATAGTGCACTACTTTTAACCAGAGGCACCTTATTCCCTATACAGTGCACTACTTTAACCAGAGGCACCTATTCCCTATATAGTGCACTACTTGGAACCAGAGGCCCCTATTCCCTATATAGTGCACTTTTAACCAGAGGCAGCCTATTCCCTATACCAGGGTCCCTAGTTTTAACAGAACCTATTCCCTATATCAGTGCACTACAAACCAGGGCCCAACATTCCAGTAGTTTAACCCTATTCCCTATATAGTGCACTACTTTTAACCAGAGGCACCCTATTCCCTATATAGTGCACTACTTTTAACCAGAGGCACCCTATTCCCTATATAGTGCACTACCTTGGACCAGGGCCCACAGGTCTGTGCCATTTGGAATGCAGAGTCCTTTTGGCCCCTGTTTTAAAGTGTGGTGCAGTCACCCTGAGATCAGCCCAACTACAAAGCTCCGGAACTTTCCAGTAGTTTCCCTTCCTTCATTAATTAGTGTTTCCTAAAACCTGCAGGAGTTCTGCCTTTACTGATGGAAAGCAGGGCTTTACACACACACACACACAACACACACACACACACACACACACACACACACACACACACACAACACACACACACACACATCACACACACACACAATACACTTTACAGAAACACACAAGGTACACACACACACACAAATACACACACACAAAACAGGGATAAAAGTGGTTGTTTAACCATGAACACCTAGCCTAGTTGGTTTTTAACCAGGGCACAGTAACACAGTCTGCCAGCCTATCCCTAGTCGCTAAATAACAGTTTACAGTAACACGGCCCCTCCAGTTGGTATTTAACCAGTCGCTTTAAAATAACTTTACAGTAACACGGCCTAGCCAGCACATCCCTAGTCGCTAAATAACTTTACAGTAACACGGCCTAGCCAGCCTATCCCTAGTCGCTAAATAACTTTACAGTAACACGGCTAAATAACTCTGTAACACGGCCTGCCAGCCTATCCCTAGTCGCTAAATAACTTTACAGTAACACGGCCTAGCCAGCCTAGCCCTAGTCGCTAAATAACTTTACAGTAACACGGCCTAGCCAGCCTAGCCCTAGTCGCTAAATAACTTTACAGTAACACGGCCTAGCCAGCCTAGCCCTAGTCGCTAAATAACTTTACAGTAACACGGCCTAGCCAGCCTAGCCCTAGTCGCTAAATAACTTTACAGTAACACGGCCTAGCCAGCCTAGCCCTAGTCGCTAAATAACTTTACAGTAACACGGCCTAGCCAGCCTAGCCCTAAATAACTTTCAGTAACACGGCTAAATAAAATAACTTTACAGTAACACGGCCTAGCCAGCCTAGCCCTAGTCGCTAAATAACTTTACAGTAACACGGCCTAGCCAGCCTAGCCCTAGTCGCTAAATAACTTTACAGTAACACGGCCAGCCTAGCCCTAGCCTAAATAACTACAGTAACACCCTAGTCGCCCTAGTCGCTAAATAACTTTACAGTAACACGGCCTAGCCAGCCTATCCCTAGTCGGCTAAATAACTTTACAGTAACACGGCCTAGCCAGCCTTTACAGTAACACGGCCTAGTCCTAAATAAATAACTTTACAGTAACACCAGCCTATCCCTAGTCGCTAAATAACTTTACAGTAACACGGCCTAGCCAGCCTATCCCTAGTCGCTAAATAACTTTACAGTAACACGGCCTAGCCAGCCTATCCCTAGTCGCTAAATAACTTTACAGTAACACGGCCTAGCCAGCCTAGCCCTAGTCGCTAAATAACTTTACAGTAACACGGCCTAGCCAGCCTAGCCCTAGTCGCTAAATAACTTTACAGTAACACGGCCTAGCCAGCCTAGCCCTAGTCGCTAAATAACTTTACAGTAACACGGCCTAGCCCTAGTCGCTAAATAACTTTACAGTAACCCGGCCTCGCCAGCCTATCCTAGTCGCTAAATAACTTTACAGTAACACGGCCTAGCCAGCCTAAATCCCTAGTATCCCTAGTCTAAATAACTTTACAGTAACACGGCCTAGCCAGCCTATCCTAGTCGCTAAATAACTTTACAGTAACCCGGCCAGCCTATCCCTAGCCAGCCTAGTGTGTGTGTGTGTAACTGTCTGTGTATGTGTGTGTGTGTGCTCTGTGTTTGTGTGTGTGTGTGTATGTGCTCTGTGTGTGTGTGTGTGTGTGTGTGTGTGTGTGTATATATATATATATATATATGTGTGTGTGTGTGTGTGTGTGTGTGTGTG
>NW_024608862.1:0-42500 GCF_018296145.1 Oncorhynchus tshawytscha | reverse complement strand
AGGGTTTACTGTAATTAAACTATAGGGTTTACTGTAATTAAACTATAGGGTTTACTGTAACATCTGTTCTAGATTATTTATTTATTTATTTATTTTACCTTTATTTAACCAGGTAGGCAAGTTGAGAACAAGTTCTCATTTACAATTGCGACCTGGCCAAGATAAAACAAAGCAGTTCGACAGATACAACGACACAGAGTTACACATGGAGTAAAACAAACATACAGTCAATAATACAGTATAAACAAGTCTATATACGATGTGAGCAAATGAGGTGAGAAGGGAGGTAAAGGCAAAAAAGGCCATGGTGGCAAAGTAAATACAATATAGCAAGTAAAACACTGGAATGGTAGTTTTGCAATGGAAGAATGTGCAAAGTAGAAATAAAAATAATGGGGTGCAAAGGAGCAAAATAAATAAATAAATTAAATACAGTTGGGAAAGAGGTAGTTGTTTGGGCTAAATTATCGGTGGGCTATGTACAGGTGCAGTAATCTGTGAGCTGCTCTGACAGTTGGTGTAAAGCTAGTGAGGGAGATAAGTGTTTCCAGTTTCAGAGATTTTTGTAGTTCGTTCCAGTCATTGGCAGCAGAGAACTGGAAGGAGAAAGAATTGGTTTTGGGGGTGACTAGAGAGATATACCTGCTGGAGCGTGTGCTACAGGTGGGAGATGCTATGGTGACCAGCGAGCTGAGATAAGGGGGGACTTTACCTAGCAGGGTCTTGTAGATGACATGGAGCCAGTGGGTGGGTGGGTTATTATTATCACTACAGATGAACAAGATCCACACATACAGGAAGAGATGAACAAGATCCATACATACAGGAAGAGATGAACAAGATCCACACATACAGGAAGAGATGAACAAGATCCATACATACAGGAAGAGATGAACAAGATCCATACATACAGGAAGAGATGAACAAGATCCACACATACAGGAAGAGATGAACAAGATCCATACATACAGGAAGAGATGAACAAGATCCACACATACAGGAAGAGATGAACAAGATCCACACATACAGGAAGAGATGAACAAGATCCACACATACAGGAAGAGATGAACAAGATCCACACATACAGGAAGAGATGAACAAGATCCACACATACAGGAAGAGATGAACAAGATCCACACATACAGGAAGAGATGAACAAGATCCACACATACAGGAAGAGATGAACAAGATCCATACATACAGGAAGAGATGAATAACTAACATCTATATCTCAAAGATAAACTCTCTTTAAACTGGAGACATATCATTGTATGAGTGGGAAACAGGATTTGCCCTGGACTTATTATGATGTGCTTGTTGTAACTCAATGGAACCGTGTCTTTGTGTGAGAGACAAGAAGATCAGATTGCCTCGTTAAACAAAGGTTCTCTGTCAGGGAACTAGTACTATTCTAAGTTACTGGCATGAACATAAACGCCTGTGATCTCAACCGCTTCTCATTGGTGTCTAACTGTGGATTATGACTGAGGTCTGAGTGAAGCCAAAACTAAAGGCTTTGACTCAGAGTGGCGTCACTGGTGAGTCACACATAGTTGCTGGAGAGGCTGTTGTGGAACAAACCCAGGCAAAGACATGTAAGACTGGATGGTTCATATGAGTAAATGAATAAATGTCAAAAGTAGTCTTTTAACAAGAAATAAGTCTTTAACCTGTAAAAAGCTGGAGAGGACAGAGGCTAAACCAACTCTTTCCCCAACAGCATTTTCACTTTCAAATTGCACTGAACAACTGACTAAGGCATAATCAAATAAATCACACTCTTTCTGATATTAACTTTTTTATTTCCTGGGTCAAGAATGTGTTCAGGGTTTGTCCCAAATGGCACCCTGTCCCCCTATGTAGTGCACTACTTTTGACTATGGCCCACAGAGCTTTGGTCAAAAGTAGTGCACTACATAAGGGTGCCATTTGAGACGCTAACTCTGTCATCTCAGTGCTAATGAGCCAAACAGCAGGTCACACAGAGAGTTACAGAGACCAGCCTATTTACATAATTAAATCATAAATATAGAGAAATAGACATCTCAAAGTGTATGTCTCCAGTGATGAGCTCATCCTCGGGGCTACAACGGATTGATTCGAGAAGGCAGTTACACTACACGCAGAACACGACGAGAGAGAAACATAGCCAGTCAGCAGCTCCCTGATTTAAACTGCCGCTTTGGGCCAAATGAAAATTAATTAATTTCTGTGAAGAATCAATTTCTCAGAGTAACTAACAGTGTTAAATGCAAAGAGATGGGGAAGAGAGAGAGAGAGAGATCGTGTGTGTGTGCGCGCCGCAAAATCCCCCATTACGCACACCTACACATCATTGCAGAGACTCCGTTTGAGCCACTGAAACACTTTTAAAAGATTGGAAAAGGTGCCGTTATTTCAACAATGTTGCGTGGTTCGGTCGCTTCAACTCTTTATGAAGACATCAGAGATAGATGAGGGCACCATGGAAACCAACTCACCTGGCGTTAGTACAGTCGTTGTACAGCGTCTCGAAGTCTCGCCTGGAGATGAGTTTACACCGGTTCACTCCCGGTTGGATAGCTCCGAGGCCCCGGAGGATGCGGACCTGTTCCACGTTACAGACCACCGGTGTGATCTGGAGCCGCTTCAGCTTGGTATAGACCGTGTGCAGTCCGCCGACCAAGTGTTTCAGAAACAGGTCGAACGCCTGCGGGAGGCAGATTAGCTCGTTGTCTTTTACCGTGAAAGAGGCGAGCTTGGCGCCTCTGACCTCGACCATTTTAACCTCGTTGTTTTGCGGAGTGTTCTCAACCGGCGACGGGGTAGAATACACCGGTTTACAGGGCAGGACGTCGACCGGTGCGCCAGGGCTACCGACAGGTACTGGTAAGAGGTCCGCGCTGAAAGGGTTCAGTCCGGTGGGCGCGATAGACGGTGAAGGGGATGAGGACGTGGTTGCTGGTGGCGGAGAGTTGGTCGCCGGTGAAGTCTGTATCGGAGGCGGTTGGACGAGAGGAACCAAGGGCATGAGAGCAGCCGGAGAGGCCATGATCCAAATCTGTATTTAAAAAAAAAAAACAAGCTGAAAGTCTCGAAAGTCAAGTGTAGTCTAAAAAAAGTGTCGCGAGAAAAACAGAAATCAAAGAGTTGAGAGCTCGTCGGTAGTTTTTTTTTAAGCTGAGAAATGTCGGAGATGCAGTGAGTGGGATAAAGGGTCCGTGCGTCAGGTTACCGATGACAGAATTGAGCTAGAGTGAGGAGCTTGCGGACGGGATGATACTGTCACATCATGAAAAAGAGGAGGAGCCTCTAAATATTCTTAGAAAAACATCACACGCATCTGTTGACCGTGTTCAGAATATGCGGTCCATTAGGCTAGAATAAAACTGGAATAGAAACTGAACACCTTGATGAATAATTTGTATAAGCAGCACAAGCTCCGGAGATAACGCTATACCTCGCCACTGAATTTTAACTGTAGGATGTTGACTATTCAGAGTGTGGAAGCTGCCCACTGTTTATAAATAATAACCCCCCCAAAAGGGCCCTCTATGGGGGGAGGAGAGGGACAGACAAGACGAGCCTGACTTTAACCTCTGACCCTCCTCAAGCCCCCACCCCATCTTCCTGTCACACACCACATTAAGGACTGAGCCTCCACAACCCCTCGAATGCATACCCTTGACAGTTCCCTGCTAATGCTGATGAAGACTGAGGTTTGGAGACTCTCTTCTCTGCACACAAAAAAAAGAGTCCGCTCAAAAAGATACATAATGACACTAGCACTGACTTCGCTGATTATTGAGGAAGAAATGTGCTGACAACAGCTAGTTTCCATCCACTTGGCCACATTTTCCAACCAGAGATGTTTCCATAAAAATGACTTTTTGCAGGTAGAAAACTGTGCGTGATGACGTACACTATCATTCAAAAGTTTGGAGTCACTTAGAAATGTCCTTGTTTTTCAAAGAAAAGCACAGTTTTTGTCTATTAAAATAACATCAAATTGATCAGAAATACAGTGTAGACATTGTTAATGTTGTAAATGACTATTGTAGCTGGAAACGGCAGATTTTTTATGGAATATCTACATAGAAGACCAGCATCCCGGAGTCCTCTCTTCACTGTTGAGGGGTCTGTTTCTCAAACTAGACACTCTAATGTACTTGTCCTCTTGCTCAGTTGGGGACCGGAGCCTCTTTCTATTCTGGTTAGAACCAGTTTGTGCTGTTCTGTGAAGGGAGTAGTACACAGCGTTGTATGAGATCTTCAGTTTCTTGGCAATTTCTCGCATGGAATAGCCTTCATTTCTCAGAACAAGAATAGACTGATGAGTTTCAGAAGAAAGTTCTTTGTTTCTGGCCATTTTGAGCCTGTAATCGAACCCACAAATGCTGACGCTCCAGATACTCAACTAGTCTAAAGAAGGCCAGTTTTATTGCTTCTTTAATCAGGACCACAGTTTTCAGCTGTGCTAACATAATTGCAAAAGGGTTTTCTAATGATCAGTTAGCATTTTAAAATGATAAACTTGGATTATCTAACACAACGTGCCATTGGAACACAGGAGTGATGGTTGCTGATAATGGACCTCTGTACCCCATGTAGATATTCATAATAAATCTGCCGTTTCCCATCTACAATAGTCATTTACAACATTAACAATGTCTACACTGTATTTCTGATCAACTTGATATTATTTTAATGGACAAAATGGAGAAAAACAAGGACATTTCTAAGTGATCCCAAACTTTTGAACGGTTGTGTACGTGCAATTCAACATGTATTCTGCCGTTAAATTCCTATATGCCGAATGAAACATAGTTAAATGGGGTTCCTTCGCATTTTCATCACTACTGATGGTGTTGTCACAAAAACTGTTGCGTTAGCCTATAGGACTATACAAAATGTTCCCACGTTGGTATTGGCGCATGCGCTCTAGCCAACACCTGGTGGATAGAGTGCGGGTAGGCTACCTACATTATGAGATTATTATGTTTAAGAGCGATATTATTTTTATTTGTCAAAGCAGCCAAGCGTCGACCATCATGTCACCAGAATCAGACCCTGGATATTCATTGGAAAGGAGCATCAAGCTCATCACCTTGCACTTTCACCACCCTGTGAAGTTCATCATAACTTATTTCATCTGTAGCCTAATAAACTGCATGCTTTCCCGAGTCGTGGTGGGAGGACCACACAACATGTCATCGCCTGACACCAAGTTCTCTTCGATATGATGGTTATTATATCAATATTTGCGCATAAAGGCGTTTGAACCGCTATTTCTCGCATGATGAATAGTAGCGACACAAAACGATCCCACCATGTCGAACGAACAAATTGTCTTTCGGCATTTATGAAATTGTCCCGGCATTTCATGTTTCCGTCAGCCTGGTCGTGACTTTTTCCACGCGTCAGGAAATTCATTCGCATGAAATGGATGGATGGAAACGTGATTAGTGACATGCGGTTGTCTCACTTAGTTACCTTAAAGATGAATGCACAACAATGCACTAACTGTAAGTCGCTCTGGATACGAGCATCTGCTAAATTACACAAATGTTTTTTTTTTAAACACACAAAAAACACCTTATCTGTAAATTAAAGGCATCAAGTGAACAATGTGGATATGTGAGCTTTTCGATGCACCGTAGTTTTATCCGGTATATAGCCTCGTCTCCATAGGAATACACAGTGCTTTAACGGAGCATCACGTTGATAATGATCTAAGGCACAGAGGGAGAGAAGAAAACCTCAAGAGAGCGTGTTATGAAGAGGAGGTGGAGAGAAACGTCTCTTTATTCAGCTTAAAGGTCTTTTCACTCTTTTCTTCCTGCTTCCCCATCCCTCTTTTGAATAAGCCTCTTGTGTTTTTTAATTGGCTGGAATTAATCTTAGGGATGTAGATGCCCGATTTGCATTCATTAAAAGTCAACTGAAGAAGTCAAGCTTGATTCTAATCAAATTTGCTTAATTATGCTTAGCTTTCAGCATCTCCCAGGAGAGAAGAGAGAGAACTTCACTTTTGTCTTTGGAAACTCCTGCTCTATCTCCTGCTGAGATGGCTTTTTACCAGCAAATAGACATTTTAAATGTCAGGACTCACTAAAAGACATGGAGAGGGGGAATGGCCACCTATTGGAGGAAAAAGTCTATGCCACGGGTCTGAAACCTGCGGCCCACGGCCCTGTCGCCGGTTTACAGTGGCAAATTGATTTACACACATAATATCAGAAGTGTACTTCAATGTCAAATGAGCACCATCCAGCCAGTAATAAACCTCAAATAGGGCGCAAAATTCCACCCAAAACATATTTGAAAAGCTGAAGGCCACTGTGTGAGGGCTCTCTGTCGCTGCAGAAGAATGGTGTAGTGACCATAGAAATATAATGACTAGAACTGACATTCCCATTCTATTTTTGTAATAGATCATTATATATCTATGGTGGTGACATCCTGTGTCTGTTAGTCAGTGTGCTGTCTGTACCACTCTACCCTGCAGGGGTAGATACTCAGGACAACCACATCAGACTGATGAGGCATAAATACCACTCTATCCATTCTCATTAAGTAAATAACAACATATTTAACGCTTCATCTCTATCAAGACGCCTCGGGTCAGTGGGTGAGGAAGAGCAAGAGAAATAGAGAGAGGTAGCAAAGAGAGAGACAGAGATGAAGAGAGAGAGACAGAGATAAAGAGAAATAGAGAGAGGTAGCAAAGAGAGAGACAGAGATAAAGAGAGAGAGAGAGAGGTAGCAAAGAGAGAGACAGAGATGAAGAGAGAGAGAGAGAGAGTAGCAAGAGAGAGAGAGATAAAGAAGAGATGAAGAAAGAGAGAAAGAGAAATAGAGAGAGCAAAGAGAGAGACAGAGAGAGAAAGAGAGAGAGATGAAGAGAGATAAAGAGAAGACAGAGAGAGAAATAGAGAGGTAGCAAAGAGAGAGACAGAGATGAAGAGAGAGAGACAGAGATAAAGAGAAATAGAGAGAGGTAGCAAAGAGAGAGACAGAGATGAAGAGAGAGAGACAGAGATAGAGAGAAATAGAGAGAGGTAGCAAAGAGAGAGACAGAGATAAAGAGAAGAAGAGAGAGGTAGCAGACAGAGATAAAGAGAAATAGAGAGAGAGAGAAAGATAAAGAGAAATAGAGAGAGGTAGCAAAGAGAGAGACAGAGATAAAGAGAGAGAGAGAGAGAGAGAGAGGTAGAAAGAGAGAGACAGAGATAAGAGCAAAGAGATAAAGAGAAAGAGATAGAGAGAGGTAGCAAAGAGAGAGACAGAGATGAAGAGAGAGACAGAGAGAAGAGATAGAGAGAGAGATAAAGACAGAGATAAAGAGAGAGAGAGACAAATAAAGAGATAAAGAGAAGACAGAGATAGAGAGAGAGAGGTAGCAAAGAGAGAGACAGAGATAAAGAGAAAGAGAGAGAGAGATAAAGAGAACAGAGATAGAGAGAGGTAGCAAAGAGAGAGACAGAGATAAAGAGAAAGAGAGAGAGAGCAAAGAGATAAAGAGAGAGACAGAGAGGTAGCAAAGAGAGAGACAGAGATGAAGAGAGAGAGACAGAAAGAGAAAAGAGAAAGAGAGAGGTAGCAAAGAGAGAGACAGAGATAAAGAGAGAGAGAGACAGAGATAAAAAAGGGAGAGACAGAGAAAGAGAGAGAGAGACAGAGATAAAAAAAGAGAGAGAGAGAGAGTAAAGACAGAGACAGAGATGAAGAGAGAGAGAGAGAGAGTAAAGAGAGAGACAGAGATAAAGAGAGAGAGAGAGAGTAAAGAGAGAGACAGAGACAGATTAAAAAAGAGAGAGAGGTAGCAAAGAGAGAGACAGAGATAAAGAGATAGAGAGAGAGTAAAGAGAGAGACAGAGACCAAGATAAAGAGAGTAAAAAGAGAGACAGACAGAGATAAAAAGAGAGAGAGTAAAGAGAGAGACAGAGACCAAGATAAAGAGAGTAAAGAGAGAGAGAGAGAGAGACAGAGATAAAGAGAGAGAGAGAGTAAAGAGAGAGACAGAGATAAAAAAGAGAGAGACAGAGATAAAGAGAGAGAGAGGTAGTAAAGAGAGAGACAGAGACCAAGATAAAGAGAGTAAAGAGAGAGACAGACAGAGATAAAAAGAGAGAGAGGTAGTAAAGAGAGAGAGAGAGAGTAGAGACAGAGATAAAAAGAGAGAGAGGTAGTAAAGAGAGAGACAGAGACCAAGATAAAGAGAGTAAAGAGAGAGACAGACAGAGATAAAAAGAGAGAGAGGTAGTAAAGAGAGAGAGAGAGAGTAGAGACAGAGATAAAAAGAGAGAGAGAGAGTAAAGAGAGAGACAGAGACCAAGATAAAGAGAGAGAGAGGTAGTACAGAGAGAAACAGAGATAAAGAGAGAGAGAGAGGTAGTACAGAGAGAGACAGAGATAAAGAGAGAGAGATTTATAAATCTGTCCCAACCACTCTCAGCCATAATCCTAACAGACAAGCCTTTCCGTCAGGAGCTGAATCAGCCATTAGGACCCAAATCAACACAGAGTTCCAGAATGCTCCCGTGTCATCGATGATAATGGAAATTGATTATGCGTATGGAAATGAGCTGTAGTCCGCGGCAACGTGACCTTCAGCGGTGCTAATTGAAACAAGTGTGGAGCCTCAGCGTCAGTTATCAGGCCTAACAGCACACCATAAATCATCATGAAGACCCCTGTCACAACACGACCCAGTAGAACGGATGTGTTGTTTTTCTCTCCCTGTATCAGACCAGTCTGAACATGTCCGTCGGTTAGATCTCTGGGTTAATAGGACCAGATGAAGCTTCAGTACCGGATGAACAGGCACAGTTCAGACTCATGTAGGTGTGGAGATGGAGAGAGAGAGAGAGGGAGAGGGAGGGAGACAGAGAGAAGAGAGAGAGAGAGAGAGAGAGAGAGAGAGAGAGAGAGAGAGAGAAGAGAGAGAGAGAGAGAGAGAGAGAGAGAGAGGAGAGAGAGAGGGAGAGAAAGAAAGAGAAGGAGAGAGGGAGGGAGAGAGAGAGAAGAGAGAGAGAGAGAGAGAGAGAGAAGAGAGAGGAGAGAGAGAAGAAAGAGAGAGAGAGAGAGAAAGAAAGAGAAGAGAAAGAAAGAAAGAGAGAGAGAGGGGAGGGAGAGAAAGAAAGAGAGAGACAGAGAGAAGAGAGAGAGAGAAAGAAAGAGAAGGAGAGAGTGAGAAGGAAAGAAAGAAAGAAAAAGAGAGAGAGAGGGAGAGAGAAAGAGATTTAAAGAAAATGAGGGAGAGAGAGAGAGAGAAAGAGAGGGGGGAGCGAGAGAGAAAGAGAGAGGGGGGAGGGAGAGAGAGCGAGAGAGAGGAGAGAGAGCTGATGTGGTGATGATGGGGATTGATTTAGTTAGAGTTTGAGGTGAGGAGGTAACGAATGGTGCCAGTGACACAGAACAGGTTGAAGGAGAAGAAGAGAGTAATGAGCCAGATACACTTGATCTCGCCTCATTTCTGTGTCGAAAGCAGCATACTTGTTTTTCTTAGTTGAGTTGACTCAATTTGACCTTGTGCATCCAACTGGAAAAAAACTGTGTTGAGTGAGTAAGAAAAATAGCCAACACTGAGAAAAAAAGGTGCTATCTAGAAGCTAAAAGGATTCTTCAGCTGTCCCCATTGCAGAACACTTTGAAGAAACCGTTTTGGTTTCAGGTAGAACCCTTTCCACAGAGGGTGCTACATGAAACCCAAAAAGGTTGTACCTGGAACCAAAAAAAAAAGGGTTCTACCTGGAACCAAAAAAAAGGTTTCTACCTGGAACAAAAAAAAAGGTTCTACCTGGAACCAAAAAAAGGGTTCTACCAGGAACCAAAAAGGGTTCTCCTATGGGAACAGCCTAAGAACCCTTTTGGAACCCTTTTTTCTAAGAGTGAACATATCAAGTCAACTGACGGAGAGGCAAAGTTAGGTGTAATTAGTAGATTGTAGATGTTCCTAGTGAAGAAGCAGCTCACTGGTCAGAGTAAGACAGGAGGAAACTGGGAATGCAGTTGAAATGAAGTATGAGAGGTCAACAGAGTCGCCACATAAAGAGATGAAGAGTTATTGAAAAAGTATAAAGTCAATCTCATTGTGGAAGATTGAATTAACATAAATTGTTGACGACTAGAGGTCATTATGGAGAATACATTTATGAACCAAACAATATGCAACAGCCACTGATTGAGAGCAGATGTTGTCCACCTGTTAAACACAGGATCCTAGAGTGCAATTCACTGCGTCAATGAGTCGTCCCAATAATCTAATCAAGGGGAATATAATATATATAATCATATCCATCATTACATAGTTGAACACACAAAATTCTAATTTGATAAAGGATATTTCATTATAAAGTGTAGAGACACAAGGGAGTTTCCCCATCGAGGCCTCTGTGAAGGTTGCAGCTATCACTGATCACTGGCCTCATGGATCCTTATTCAATTAACAACACTCTAATGAATGCAATTCATTAATGAATGAATGAATGAACGAATGCAAGAATAATAGAGGCGCTATATGTAAAGCATCTAGGTAGAAAGAGGAATACCTCATTATAGATCAAACCTAATCGTATTGGAACCTGTCCAACAAAACAACAAAGTCACTTAAAGACGTTGGGAAGTTGTTAAACATATTCTAATATCGTAATCAATCCATTCTCTTCTCTAATGAGCTTTAACGATGCTCTTAATGGTTTATTATCCAATATCCTAGTTATGAATATTAAAGGAATTAAACAAGCAGAAGAGTTTACACTGTTATTCATCGGTATTTTGTATTGGCAAGGTCAACGTTAAACAAAACCAGTCCCTGAAAAGACCGCTGGATGTTTATCTTGATCTAGACGAGGCTCCTCAGATAACCACTAGACACGTG
Source organism: Oncorhynchus tshawytscha (assembly GCF_018296145.1). Lineage (NCBI taxonomy): Eukaryota > Metazoa > Chordata > Actinopteri > Salmoniformes > Salmonidae > Oncorhynchus > Oncorhynchus tshawytscha. Next base: position 31,638 of record NW_024608862.1, on the reverse strand, counting down.
GATCAACCTACTGGGGATTGAAAGTACAAAAGGCAGAAACATAAACTCAGCAAAAAAAGAAACGCCTCTGCGTTTATTTTCAGCAAACTTAACATGTGTAAATATTTGTATGAACATAACAAGATTCAACACCTGAGACATAAACTGAACAAGTTCCACAGACATGTGACTAACAGAAATGGAATAATGTGTCCCTGAACAAAGGGGGGGTCAAAAAAGTAACAGTCAGTATCTGGTGTGGCCACCAGCTGCATTAAGTACTGCAGTGCATCTCCTCCTCATGGACTGCACCAGATTTGCCAGTTCTTGCTGTGAGATGTTACCCCACTCTTCCACCAAGGCACCTGCAAGTTCCAGGACATTTCTGGGGGGAATGGCCCTAGCCCTCACCCTCCGATCCAACAGGTCCCAGACGTGCTCAATGGGATTGAGATCTGGGCTCTTCGCTGGCCATGGCAGAACACTGACATTCCTGTCTTGAAATCACGCACAGAATGAGCAGAATGGCTGGTGGCATTGTCATGCTGGAGGATCATGTCAGGATGAGCCTGCAGGAAGGCTACCACATGAGGGAGGAGGATGTCTTCCCTGGAACGCACAGCATTGAGATTGCCTGCAATGACAACAAGCTCAGTTCGATGATGCCGTGACACACCACCCCAGACCATGACGGACACGACACCTCCAAATCGATCCCGATCCAGAGCACAGGCCTCAGTGTAACACTCATTCCTTCGACAATAAACGCGAATCCGACCATCACCTCTAGTGAGACAAAACCGTGACTTGTCAGTGAAGAGCACTTTTTGCCAGTCCTGTCTGGTCCTGCGACGGTGGGGTTGTGCCTATAGGTGACGTTGTTGCCGGTGATGTCTGGTGAGGACCTGTCTTACAACAGGCCTACAAGCCCTCAGTCCAGCCTCTCTCAGCCTATTGAGGACTGTCTGAGCACTGATGGAGGGATTGTGCGTTCCTGGTGTAACTTGGGCAGTTGTTGTTGCCATTCTGTACCTGTCCCGCAGGTGTGATGTTCAGATGTACTGATCCTGTGCAGGTGATGTTACACATGGTCTGCCACTGCGAGGACAATCAGCTGTCCATCCTGTCTCCCTGTAGTGCTGTCTTAGGCGTCTCACAGTAAGGACATTGCAATTCATTGCCCTGGCCACATCTGCAGTCCTCATGTCTCCTTGCAGCATGCCTAAGACACGTTCACGCAGATGACCAGCGACCCTGGGCATCTTTCTTTTGGTGTTTTTCAGAGTCAGTAGCAAGGCCTCTTTTGTGTCCTAAGTTTTCAATAACGGTGACCTTAATTGCCTACCGTCTTTAAGCTGTTAGTGTCTTAACGACCGTTCCACAGGTGCATGGGAAACAGTGTTTCAACCCTTTACAATGAAGATCTGTGGAGTTGTTTGGAGTTTTACGAATCATCTTTGAAAGACGGGATCCTGAAAAAGGGACGTTTCTTTTTTTGCTGAGTTGAACATTTAATCTTATAGAAAGGTCAAGGAATAGCTGGTTTTCACGTAAGGTGACGATGTTGAACGTCCTATTGTTTTTCTTCAAGGGGGGGTCGTCTAATGTACAGTAGAATTCACAGCCACAGGAGTACTATAGCAACGAGTGTAGGTACATCTTTGTTGCCATGGCGAAACACTAATGAAATCTTTCCGGCAGTCATATTAAAGGCAACAGATGCATTAAGGCAGAAATAATCATTCATCTGCAGAGCAATTAGTGGGACTGTCAGAGCTAGTGCTGCCTGTTGAAAATACCCAACACAATGTCGTTAATTAAAGCATCTAATGTTCCACACAATCGGTCATGTCAGGAGACTATAACCACACGAAATGCACTGAATGTCACTGATGTAAGTATACATTCAATTTACAGTGAAATGAATGACATGAAATAGCCTAAACACAGATATACCATTCAATAAGCACAAAGAGAAGAGGTGTGGATTTGCAAGGATAAGCATGTTGAGGTTGTGCTGATCTTTGACACCCCCTGATCTCAGTAGCTGTGATTTGTATAAGTAAGATGAATCATTTCACAGACGAAGACAACATGATAAGACATCTGGTGCTTTTACAAAGGGCCAGAGAAGAAGACAACACGATAAGACATCTGGTGCTTTTACAAAGGACCAGAGAAGAAGACAACACGATAAGACATCTGGTGCTTTTACAAAGGACCAGAGAAGAAGACAACACGATAAGACATCTGGTGCTTTTACAAAGGACCAGAGAAGAAGACAACACGATAAGACATCTGGTGCTTTTACAAAGGACCAGAGAAGAAGACAACACGATAAGACATCTGGTGCTTTTACAAAGGACCAGAGAAGAAGACAACACGATAAGACATCTGGTGCTTTTACAAAGGACCAGAGAAGAAGACAACACGATAAGACATCTGGTGCTTTTACAAAGGACCAGAGAAGAAGACAACACGATAAGACATCTGGTGCTTTTACAAAGGACCAGAGAAAAGACAACACGATAAGACATCTGGTGCTTTTACAAAGGGCCAGAGAAGAAGACAACACGATAAGACATCTGGTGCTTTTACAAAGGGCCAGAGAAGAAGACAACACGATAAGACATCTGGTGCTTTTACAAAGGGCCAGAGAAGAAGACAACACGATAAGACATCTGGTGCTTTTACAAAGGGCCAGAGAAGAAGACAACACGATAAGACATCTGGTGCTTTTACAAAGGGCCAGAGAAGAAGACAACACGATAAGACATCTGGTGCTTTTACAAAGGGCCAGAGAAGAAGACAACACGATAAGACATCTGGTGCTTTTACAAAGGGCCAGAGAAGAAGACAACACGATAAGACATCTGGTGCTTTTACAAAGGGCCAGAGAAGAAGACAACACGATAAGACATCTGGTGCTTTTACAAAGGGCCAGAGAAGAAGACAACACGATAAGACATCTGGTGCTTTTACAAAGGACCAGAGAAGAAGACAACACGATAAGACATCTGGTGCTTTTACAAAGGGCCAGAGAAGAAGACAACACGATAAGACATCTGGTGCTTTTACAAAGGGCCAGAGAAGAAGACAACACGATAAGACATCTGGTGCTTTTACAAAGGGCCAGAGAAGAAGATGAACAGAGTATCCAGATGAAACAGGGAGATCAAACACACTGGGGCCAGAGGACACTGAACACAAAGCCTGCCATTCAAAGCCTCTGTCGGTGCTGCCTCTCTATCTCCGGAGGGGCTCAGACGTTAGGAGGGGAAGACATAAATGCTGACACAGAAACCTCCCGCTCCGCGTCTGAGGAGGGTCTTAAGCTGTCAGAGGGTGCTTAGGAGAGCGCTAGTCTGGATGAAGAAACCACGCACAGTGCATTATGACTTCAGGCTTCTGGAGGGAACCAGCCAATGATAGTGTGTGTGTGTGTGTGTGTGTAGAAGTTCTCTTGTCTGATGAGGTTTATCTCAGGATGAATGAGTAATGTGTCTACGGTGCATGTTTTTCTTCTTCACAGGAACAACTGTCACGGAGATGGCAGAGGTTTGATCTTTATGCGGAGAGTGGAGAAGAAAACGCTAGCTTCTGTTCAATACCCTCTGACATGTCTCTGGGAGGGTGAGTACAGGCAGGTGATCAAAGAACAAGTCAAGTGTCCGGAGTGTTTTTGTTGACGATGTTCATTAATAGAGGCCACTCAAAACCTCCCTTTGATCACTTTCTGCTGACGAGGACAGTATCCATCAAATGGATTAAATGAAACGAGGGCCAGTGAAGAAATACAATTACTTAAGTTATTGTATGTTTTGTTATTGTGGCAATGACCTGTTTTACCAGCCTATAATATAAGCGAGAACCTTTACTGACCATTGATAGTGACATAGCGACCTCATGTGGCAATTTTTATTCAGTGCATCTCGAGATTTGCGTGTCAAAAACAACAATCTCGAACAATTTTGGACAAACTCGACCACCGTACTCGATACCCTTTCCCCTCTATCTCACTATGATGTTTTTTTTTTCTCTAACTTTTAGCTACTATAGCTAAGTTTGTACCTTCATTTTGCAGTGCCTTTACACAGACAGTCATTATATATTTATTTTTTTCGTTTTCCATCATGTTCACGACCACCGGTTCCCGAGGGCTCGGTAAGTACCAGACTAGTTGATTCGTGTACGAGTGTTTTCGCTCGGTCCTGTCCTCGCAGCTTTGCACTGTCATTCATTCTAGATGAATCTTAAGTATTTGAACGGGTCACATCGTCGTTTCTACGCGTACAATCGACGATTCGAGCCTTTACCAATTTTTTTTGTCATAATGTCTAGTATTGCATGATACCGCTCGATGTTTCATTTAATAAACGACGCTGAATGCTGGCTCAGTACTGTAGTGACAGAGCGGTGCATGTGGTGTCCCCGCCCACATTTTCCATACAGTATTTAACGTTACCAGGAACAAGTACTCTGCTGTAAATTCTGATAAGAGTATCAAATTGATTGTGCCCTACAGGTAGGTGATTGATTGGTTGGTTGCCTCCCCATCACAGATAAGGCCCCCCTGTCTAAAGGTCTCCTCCTGGTCCTCAGTGGTCTGACTGTCGTGCTAACCCTCCTGCCACAGTACAATCACCTGTTCACCTACAGCCTGCAGGCCATCACGTTGCAGCACCAGGTAGCGGAAAAGAGAGAGAGAGTGTCGTAAACCTCTCCTAGCTCCTCCTGTGTATCATCTTGCCAAAGACAGTACAGTATGAAGATAGGCAGGAACTGCTTCTCCAATAGAAATCCCCGATCACGCTTGTAGCCGACCTTTGGCTAGCTAAACTCATGCCCAGAAACACGTCATCTGCTTTTAATGGTCGTCGCGCCGAATTGCGCATGTGCAAACTGTCAAATCGAAGACACTCCTTCGATATAAAGTTGTTTTTGATTAAAATGATTACATGTCAGATTGTCACTTTCACGAGGTTGTAGTAATGACAGTTTCAGCTACTTAAGACATTGGCTCAAATCTCAGTTTTGCATTTAGATTTCTAGACAATTAACAACTAAGGACACATTTTACAATCTGGTCGGCCAAGTCTGTTTCTCAATCATTCCCGGAAGTCTTGTGATGTTGCACCTCTGGGTTTAGAAACTCTGTGGTGTGTGTACTGTGTAACAACCCTCACTCCTCTTCTGTAAGGTATGGCGGTTAGTGTGTGGCAGACTGATCTGTCTGGACCTAAAGGACACCTTCTGCAACAGTCTGCTCATCTACAACTTCCGCATCTTGGAGAGACAGTTCGGCAGCAGAAAATTTGCTGTAAGTTCATTTCAGCTTGTAAACCTATGTTAAACTCACTGGGCGCGTTCCAGCTGGTCTTTATTGCAGTCGTGCTGCACAGATTATCAGTTGTTTAATCAAATTATCATGATGATGATGATGATATGATTTTATGTTATGTCATTGTTTCATACTGTAACATCCTGGTTCTTCCTGTAGTCCTAACTGTAACATCCTGGTTCTTCCTGTAGTCCTAACTGTAACATCCTGGTTCTTCCTGTAGGCCTAACTGTAACATCCTGGTTCTTCCTGTAGGCCTAACTGTAACATCCTGGTTCTTCTTGTAGGCCTAACTGTAACATCCTGGTTCTTCCTGTAGGCCTAACTGTAACATCCTGGTTCTTCCTGTAGGCCTAACTGTAACATCCTGGTTCTTCCTGTAGGCCTAACTGTAACATCCTGGTTCTTCCTGTAGGCCTAACTGTAACATCCTGGTTCTTCCTGTAGGCCTAACTGTAACATCCTGGTTCTTCCTGTAGGCCTAACTGTAACATCCTGGTTCTTCCTATAGTCCTAACTGTAACATCCTGGTTCTTCCTGTGCTCAACTGTAACATCCTGGTTCTTCCTGTAGTCCTTCCTGTTTGGGACGTGGGTGCTCACTGCACTGGTGGACTTCCTGCTGTCCGAAGCGTTTCACTACCTGTTTGACTACCAGGTGTCTGAGCTGCCTGCCGGACTGTGAGTACCTCTACCTTTACACCTGTCCTTCAGAGCGGGACCTCTAACTGGGCTGCCTGCCGGACTGTGAGTACCTCTACCTTTACACCTGTCCTTCAGAGTGGGATCTCTAACTGGGCTGCCTGCCGGACTGTGAGTACCTCTACCTTTACACCTGTCCTTCAGAGCGGGACCTCTAACTGGGCTGCACACATGTCCTTGACACCTGAGCTCAATCCCTAAATCAATCCCTTGCTCCTATGGACTCCTTTCCTTGAAGTGTGTGCACTTGTTCACTGAAGGTGTAGCGTTGTATTAACACCACTAGAGAGCAGTGAGATCAACGAGGGGCTCGATGTGCTGCAGTTACTTCCAAACCAGCTGTAGGCCTATACGTTCTAGATGAAAACATCACACTGCACATGTTGAAAAACTAGGAAGTACCGGTACTCCTTGACCTTTTACCTCAGAGAGAAGTGTTGTGTTTCTCTTTTAGGGAAGTGAGTTGTCTGTGTTTTTAGTTTCATACCTGGCTAACTTAGGGATAGGCAAGACCTTGGTGAAATAAAACAGTAACAGTGAAATAGAATGGGTTTTAATTCCACTTCAAACAGCAGTTTAAAACAGTTTCACTTCCCAATACTTACTTTTTATTACAAAGATCGATGTGACGGAAATGTTCGAGGTGAATCAGTAAAGATAGGATTGTATCTCTGCATACGGCATCCTGTTCTGTAAACCAGGTTTAGTTCTGGAACCTTGTAAAGTAGGTGGAGGTAGGATTGTATCTCTGCATACAGCATCCTGTTCTGTAGGAGGCCCTTTTAGTTCTGGAACCTTGTAAAGGTAGGATTGTATCTCTGCATACAGCATCCTGTTCTGTGGGAGGCCCTTTTAGTTCTGGAACCTTGTAAAGGTAGGATTGTATCTCTGCATACAGCATCCTGTTCTGTGGGAGGCCCTTTTAGGAGGCCCTTTTAGTCCTGGAACCTTGTAAAGGTAGGATTGTATCTCTGCATACAGCATCCTGTTCTGTGGGAGGCCCTTTTAGTCCTGGAACCTTGTAAAGGTAGGATTGTATCTCTGCATACAGCATCCTGTTCTGTAGGTCCTGGAACCTTGCCCTCTGCATACAGCATCCTGTTCTGTGGGAGTTCTGGAACCTTGTAAAGGTAGGATTGTATCTCTGCATACAGCATCCTGTTCTGTAGGAGGCCCTTTTAGTCCTGGAACCTTGTAAAGGTAGGATTGTATCTCTGCATACAGCATCCTGTTCTGTGGGAGGCCCTTTTAGTCCTGGAACCTTGTAAAGGTAGGATTGTATCTCTGCATACAGCATCCTGTTCTGTAGGAGGCCCTTTTAGTTCTGGAACCTTGTAAAGGTAGGATTGTATCTCTGCATACAGCATCCTGTTCTGTAGGAGGCCCTTTTAGTTCTGGAACCTTGTAAAGGTAGGATTGTATCTCTGCATACAGCATCCTGTTCTGTGGGAGGCCCTTTTAGTTCTGGAACCTTGTAAAGGCACTGCTGTTTTCTTGTGTTTATGGGACCTTGATTTCCATCTTTTTCACATTCGTTTTGAAATAGCAGAGTGAGCAAGGAAGTAAAATGAAAACAAGCATTTCTTATTGGACAAGTTCAGGTGGTCCCTTTCTGTTTCAGTGCCTTTTTCTTCTGTTTGGTATGAATACAACACAGGACAAATAAGTGTGTCTAGACTAGTGGTTCTGTGTCTCTATGGCCTAGTAGGGGTCATCTCAAGGACCAGGACAGGCTCTGGGGCTACTCAGCCGGATGTGGTTCCTGTCTCAGTATAAGTGTTACTGTGGCTCCTACATCTCTCTATGGGGTAGTAGGTTGGACTGTGGCTCTATCTCATGGGTAGTTGGTTGGATGTGGCATCCTGTCTCAGGGGTAGTTGGTTGGATACTCCTGTCTCAGGGCCAGTTGGTTAACTGTGGCTCCTGTCTCAGGGGTAGTTGGTCTGGATGTGGCTCTGTCTCAGGGGTCAGTTGGTTGGATGTGGCTCCTGTCTCTATGTGGTCTGGATGTGGTCCTCAGTACCATCACTGTCTCATCCTATGTAGTTGGTTGGATGTGGCTAAGACAGTAGTTTTTTTGTCTCAGGGGTAGTTGGTTGGATGTGGTTCCTGTCTCAGGGCACAAGTTGGTTGGATGTGGCTCCTGTCTCATGGGTAGTTGGTTGGATGTGGCTCCTGTCTCAAAGTAAAATTGGATGTGGCTCTGTCTCAGGGTAGTTGGTTGGATGTGGCTCCTGTCTCAGGGGTAGTTGGTCTAGACTGTGGTTCTGTGTCTCTATGGCCTAGTAGTGGTCATCTGTGGCTCCTGTCTCTGGGGTAGTTGGTTGGATGTGGCTCCTGTCTCAGGGGTAGTTGGTTGGATGTGGCTCCTGTCTCAGGGGTAGTTGGTTGGATGTGGCTCCTGTCTCAGGGTAGTTGGTTGGATGTGGCTCCTGTCTCAGTGGTAGTTGGTTGGATGTGGCTCCTGTCTCAGTGGTAGTTGGTTGGATGTGGCTCCTGTCTCAGGGGTAGTTGGTTGGATGTGGCTCCTGTCTCAGGGGTAGTTGGTTGGATGTGGCTCCTGTCTCAGGGGTAGTTGGTTGGATGTGGCTCCTGTCTCAGGGGTAGTTGGTTGGATGTGGCTCCTGTCTCAGGGGTAGTTGGTTGGATGTGGCTCCTGTCTCAGGGGTAGTTGGTTGGATGTGGCTCCTGTCTCAGGGGTAGTTGGTTGGATGTGGCTCCTGTCTCAGGGGTAGTTGGTTGGATGTGGCTCCTGTCTCAGGGGTAGTTGGTTGGATGTGGCTCCTGTCTCAGGGGTAGTTGGTTGGATGTGGCTCCTGTCTCAGGGGTAGTTGGTTGGATGTGGCTCCTGTCTCAGGGGTAGTTGGTTGGATGTGGCTCCTGTCTCAGGGGTAGTTGGTTGGATGTGGCTCCTGTCTCAGGGGTAGTTGGTTGGATGTGGCTCCTGTCTCAGGGGTAGTTGGTTGGATGTGGCTCCTGTCTCAGGGGTAGTTGGTTGGATGTGGCTCCTGTCTCAGGGGTAGTTGGTTGGATGTGGCTCCTGTCTCAGGGGTAGTTGGTTGGATGTGGCTCCTGTCTCAGGGGTAGTTGGTTGGATGTGGCTCCTGTCTCAGGGGTAGTTGGTTGGATGTGGCTCCTGTCTCAGGGGTAGTTGGTTGGATGTGACTCCTGTCTCAGGGGTAGTTGGTTGGATGTGGCTCCTGTCTCGGTCTCCGGCTCAGGAATGGTCTTGGTAACGTCATCTAAAGCAACAGGACAAGCTGTGTGGCTACCCAGCCTGCTCCTCCTGTCCCGGGTCCCCCCCCGTTTGAAGGGGGTGTCCTCCCCGGTTCGGACCACGCTGGAGAAAGAGGCGCTGACCTGAACCCTCAACATCTTCATCACCCTCCTCTTGTAACCCTTACAGGCAAAGAAGTAGACAAAAGGGTCCAGGCAGCAGTTGAAGTTCATGAGACACACAGTGAAGTGTAGAGACATCTGAAGGGGAGGGAGAGAGGGGTTAGTGGAGGAGTCGGTCACACGTGGATTGGAGATGGACATTGCGCACACGCTTAAATACACAATCTCATGGTCAACACACACACACACAAAAATACAATGATATTAACAGACAGGCCTATGTTTGTGTGTCAGTGGAGGCTGGTAGAAGGCGCTGTAGGAGGAAGGGCTCGTTGTAATGAATGGAATTCATGGAACACATGAAAAAGATGGAAAACACATGTTTGACTCTGTTCCATTTATTCCATTCCAGCCATTACAATAAGCCCATCCTCCTATAGCTCCTCCCACCAGCCTCCACTGGTGTGGAGACAACTACCTGAAAGGCCTGGAGCTCGGTACAGTCTGGTGTGTATCTCAGCTTTCGGATCATATACTGCAGGATGTTGATGTGATAGGGACTGAAACACACTACAAACACCAACACTACCCCTGCTATCACCCCCGTCGCCTTCTGGCTCCTCAATGACCTCTGACCTCGCCCACCGACCCTACTTCTCGTCACCAACCGCAGCTTCCAAAGCAACACCAAGTAGCAACACAGGATGGTTGCAACGGGGACGCCGTATCCCATGACGACGGCTCCAATGAGGACGTAGGGGAGTCCCTCCACGGCCCCGTTCTCAAAGTTGGGGTACTCCATGCAGGTGGTGGTCCCGTCCGGCTCGGCCCGGGTCATGGTCACGGAGAGGAGGGGTAACGTCTGGACCAGGACTAGAACCCACACCCCTACGCAGACGTAGCGGATGGTCCGGGCCCGGCAGAGCCTGGTGTAACGTAGAGGGAGAACCACGGCTACGAAGCGGTCTACGGCCAGGCAGGTCATGAAATTGACCCCTGCGTAGGTGTTGACGTAGAACAGAAGGGCGGTGACGCGACACAGGGTCTCCCCCAGGGGCCAGTGGAAACCTAGAGGCAGGGAGACTCAAAGATTACCAAGAGAGGTTAGTCCACTTCTGGAACATAACAAGACGCCAGGGATCTGTCTCTCAGGAAAAAGTGTCTGTGTGGATATTCTCCACCTACATTTAAAAACCTACTGTGCCTTCGGAAAGTATTCACACCCAGTGGTGGAAAAAGTACCCAAACGTCATACTTGTGTAAATGTAAAGATGCGTTAATAGAAAATGACTCAAGTGAAAGTCACCCGGTAAAATACTACTTGAGTAAAATCACCCGGTAAAATACTACTTGAGTAAAATCACCCAGTAAAATACTACTTGAGTAAAAGTCACCCAGTAAAATACTACTTGAGTAAAAGTCACCCAGTAAAATACTACTTGAGTAAAAGTGAAAGTCACCCGGTAAAATACTACTTGAGTAAGTGAGTCACCCGGTAACATACTACTTGAGTAAAAGTGAGTCACTCAGTAAAATACTACTTGAGTAAAAGCGAGTCACCCAGTAAAATACTACTTGAGTAAAAGCGAGTCACCCAGTAAAATACTACTTGAGTAAAAGTGAGTCACCCAGTAAAATACTACTTGAGTAAGTGAGTCACCCGGTAACATACTACTTGAGTAAAAGTGAGTCACCCGGTAAAATACTACTTGAGTAAAAGTGAGTCACCCGGTAAAATACTACTTGAGTAAAAGTGAGTCACCCAGTAAAATACTACTTGAGTAAAAGTGAGTCACCCAGTAAAATACTACTTGAGTAAAGTCAACCCAGTAAAATACTACTTGAGTAAGTGAGTCAAACCAGTAAAATATTTTCTGTTTGAGTTATTTAGTCAGAAAATACTACCTGAAAAAGTGAGTCACCCGGTAAAATACTACTTGAGTAAAAGTGAGTCACCCGGTAAAATACTACTTGAGTAAAAGTGAGTCACCCAGTAAAATACTACTTGAGTAAAAGTCTAACAGTATTTGGTTTTAAATGTACTTTTAAGTATCAAAAGTATAAATTATTTCAATTCCTTATATTAAGCAAACCAGACGACATCATTTTCCTGTTTTTGATTTATTTACAGAAAGCCAACGAACACACTCCCAACACTCAGACATCATTTACAAACAAAGCATTTGTGTTTAGAGAGTCCACCAGATCAGAGGCAGTAGAGATGACCAGGGATGTTCTCTGTTTAGAGAGTCCACCAGATCAGAGGCAGTAGAGATGACCAGGGATGTTCTCTGTTTAGAGAGTCCGCCAGATCAGAGGCAGTAGAGATGACCAGGGATGTTCTCTGTTTAGAGAGTCCACCAGATCAGAGGCAGTAGGGAGGACCAGGGATGTTCTCTGTTTAGAGAGTCCACCAGATCAAAGGCAGTAGAGATGACCAGGGATGTTCTCTGTATAGTGAGTCTGCCAGATCAGAGGCAGTAGGGATGACCAGGGATGTTCTCTGTTTAGAGAGTCCACCAGATCAGAGGCAGTAGAGATGACCAGGGATGTTCTCTGTTTAGAGAGTCCACCAGATCAGAGGCAGTAGGGAGGACCAGGGATGTTCTCTGTTTAGAGAGTCCACCAGATCAGAGGCAGTAGGGAGGACCAGGGATGTTCTCTGTTTAGAGAGTCCACCAGATCAGAGGCAGTAGGGAGGACCAGGGATGTTCTCTGTTTAATTAGTCCACCAGATCAGAGGCAGTAGGGATGACCAGGGATGTTCTCTGTTTAGAGAGTCCACCAGATCAGAGGCAGTAGGGAGGACCAGGGATGTTCTCTGTTTAGAGTCCACCAGATCAGAGGCAGTAGGGAGGACCAGGGTTGTTCTCTGTTTAGAGAGTCCACCAGATCAGAGGCAGTAGAGATGACCAGGGATGTTCTCTGTTTAGAGAGTCCACCAGATCAGAGGCAGTAGGGAGGACCAGGGATGTTCTCTGTTTAGAGAGTCCACCAGATCAGAGGCAGTAGGGATGACCAGGGATGTTCTCTGTTTAGAGAGTCCACCAGATCAGAGGCAGTAGAGATGACCAGGGATGTTCTCTGTTTAGAGAGTCCACCAGATCAGAGGCAGTAGGGATGACCAGGGATGTTCTCTGTTTAGAGAGTCCACCAGATCAGAGGCAGTAGGGAGGACCAGGGATGTTATCTTGATAAATGTGTGAATTGGACCATTTTCCTGTCCTGCTAAGCATTCAACATGTAACGAGTACTTTTAGGTATCAGGGAAAATGTATGGAGTAAAAACGACATTATTTTCTTTTGGAATGTGGTGAAGTAAAAGTTGTCAAAAATAGTAAAGTACAGGTACAAAAACCAGACTTAAGTAGTACTTTAAAGTATTTTTACTTACAGTAAGTACTTAACACCGCTGGTATTAGACTAACATACCTGTGTAGACTACATACTGTATTAGACTAACATACCTGTGTAGACTACATACTGTATTAGACTAACATACCTGTGTAGACTACATACTGTATTAGACTAACATACCTGTGTAGACTACACTACTGTATTAGACTATCATACCTGTGTAGACTACATACTGTATTAGACTAACATACCTGTGTAACCTACACTACTGTATTAGACTAACATACCTGTGTAGACTACACTACTGTATTAGACTAACATACCTGTGTAGACTACATACTGTATTAGACTAACATACCTGTGTAGACTACATACTGTATTAGACTAACATACCTGTGTAGACTACATACTGTATTAGACTAACATACCTGTGTAGACTACATACTGTATTAGACTAACATACCTGTGTAGACTACATACTGTATTAGACTAACATACCTGTGTAGACTACACTACTGTATTAGACTAACATACCTGTGTAGACTACACTACTCTATTAGACTATCATACCTGTGTAGACTACACTACTGTATTAGACTAACATACCTGTGTAGACTACACTACTCTATTAGACTATCATACCTGTGTAACCTACACTACTGTTCACACCTCTTTACTTTCCCCACATGCTATTGTGTTACAGCCTGAATTAAATAAGGATTACATTTTGTGTCACTGTGGAATTTAATTTAGACATTTTTGGAAATTACAAAATTAAAAGCTTGAAATGTCTTGAGTCAATAAGTAATCAACCCCTTTGTTTAAGGCAAGCCTAAATAAGTAATGGAGTAAAAAAGTGCTTAACAAGTCACATAATAAGTTGCATGGACTCATTCCATGTTCAATAATAGTGGTTAACATCATCTCTGAATGACTACCCCATCTCTGAATGACTACCCCATCTCTGAATGACTACCCCATCTCTGAATGACTACCCCATCTCTGTACCCCACTCCCTCAATCGAGTAATACATTTCAAGCACAGATTCAACCACAAAGACCAGGGAAGATTTTTTCAATGAAATTGAATATCCCTTTGAGCATGGTGAAGTTATTAATTACACTTTGCATGGTGAATCAATACACCCAGTCACTACAAAGATTCAGGCATCTTTCCTAGCTCAGTTGCCGGAGAGGAAGGAAACCGCTCAGGGATTTCATCATGATGCCAATGGTGACTTTAAAATAGTTACAGAGTATAATGGGTGTGATATGAGAACTAAGGATGGATCAACAACATTGTAGTTACTCCACAACACTAACTTAAATGACAGCGTGAAAAGGAAGCCTGTATTACGAAACATGCATCCTGTTTGCAACAAGGCACTTAAGTAATACTGCAAAAAAAATGCCAAAAATCTAACTTTCTTTTCTGAATACAAAGTGTTAAGTTTAGGGCAAATCCAACACATCACGGAGTACCACTCTTCATATTTTCAAGCATGGTGGTTGCTGCATCATGTTATGGGTGTGCTTGTCAGCGACAATGACAAGGGACATTTTTTTTAGGATAAAAAGAAACAGAATACAGCTATAAGCACATGCAAAATCCTAGAGGAAAACATGGTTCAGTCTACTTTCCAACAGACACTGGGAGACAAATTCACCTTTCAGCAGGACAATAACCTAAAACACAAGTCCAAATATACACGGGGGACACGGGGGACCAAGAAGACATTGATTGTTCCTGAGTGGCGTAGTTTTAACTTAACTTAAATTGTCTTGAAAATCTATGGCAAGGCTTGAAAATGGCTGTCGATCAATGGCCAGTCAATTTGACAGTTTAAAAAAATAGATATTTTTTTAAAGAATAATGTGCAAATATTGTACAATCCAGGTGTGCGAAGCTCTTAGAGATTTACCCAGAAAGACTCACAGCTGTAATCACTGCCAAAGTTGCTTCTACAAAGTATTGACTCAGGGGTTTGAATACTTATGCAAATTAGATATTTCTAAGAGTTAATTTGTTCAAAATGTCAACACATGTTTTCACTTTGTCATTATGGGTTATTGTGTGTGTTTTAATTCGGGCTGTAACAACAAAATGTGGAAGAAGTCGAGGGGCGTGAACACTTTCTGAAGGCACTGTATCATTTCTACATACCTAGAATCTGCTTTTAGTTGTTTTAAACTACTTCAAAACAACTAAACTCACCGACCTAGGGAGTAGTGGTGGAGTATCACTGACCTAGGGAGTAGTGGTGGAGTATCACTGACCTAGGGAGTAGTGGTGGAGTATCACTGACCTAGGGAGTAGTGGTGGAGTATCACTGACCTAGGGAGTAGTGGTGGAGTATCACTGACCTAGGGAGTAGTGGTGGAGTATCACTAACCTAGGGAGTAGTGGTGGAGTATCACTAACCTAGGGAGTAGTGGTGGAGTATCACTGACCTAGGGAGTAGTGGTGGAGTATCACTGACCTAGGGACGTCGTAGTGGTGGAGTATCACTGACCTAGGGAGTAGTGGTGGAGTATCACTGACCTAGGGAGTAGTGGTGGAGTATCACTGACCTAGGGAGTAGTGGTGGAGTATCACTGACCTAGGGAGTAGTGGTGGAGTATCACTGACCTAGGGAGTAGTGGTGGAGTATCACTGACCTAGGGAGTAGTGGTGGAGTATCACTGACCTAGGGAGTAGTGGTGGAGTATCACTGACCTAGGGTTTAGTGGTGGAGTATCACTGACCTAGGGTGTAGTGGTGGAGTATCACTGACCTAGGGAGTAGTGGTGGAGTATCACTGACCTAGGGCGTAGTAGTGGTGGAGTATCACTGACCTAGGGCGTAGTAGTAGTGGGAGTATCACTGACCTAGGGCGTAGTAGTAGTGGGAGTATCACTGACCTAGGGCGTAGTAGTAGTGGGAGTATCACTGACCTAGGAGGAGTAGTGGTGGAGTATCACTGACCTAGGACGGTGGTGGAGTAGTGGTGGGTGGAGTATCACTGACCTAGGACGGAGTAGTGGTGGAGTATCACTGACCTAGGACGGAGTAGTGGTGGAGTATCACTGACCTAGGACGTAGTGGTAGTGGTGGGTGGAGTATCA
Source organism: Oncorhynchus tshawytscha (assembly GCF_018296145.1). Lineage (NCBI taxonomy): Eukaryota > Metazoa > Chordata > Actinopteri > Salmoniformes > Salmonidae > Oncorhynchus > Oncorhynchus tshawytscha. Next base: position 15,816 of record NW_024608862.1, on the reverse strand, counting down.
CTGACCTAGGGAGTAGTGGTGGAGTATCACTGACCTAGGGACGACCTAGTAGTGGTGGAGTATCACTGACCTAGGACGGAGTAGTGGTGGAGTATCACTGACCTAGGACGGAGTAGTGGTGGAGTATCACTGACCTAGGTGGTGGAGTACCACTGACCTAGGACGGAGTAGTGGTGGAGTATCACTGACCTAGGGACGGGCGTAGTAGTGGTGGAGTATCACTGACCTAGGACGTGTAGTGGTGGAGTATCACTGACCTAGGACGGTAGTGGTGGAGTATCAGACCTAGGGTGGTGGTGGAGTATCACTGACCTAGGACGTAGTAGTGGTGGAGTATCACTGACCTAGGACGTAGTAGTGGTGGGGCGTAGTATGGTGGAGTATCACTGACCTAGGAGTAGTGGTGGAGTATCACTGACCTAGGGGTGTAGTGGTGGAGTATCACTGACCTAGGACGGAGTAGTGGTGGAGTATCACTGACCTAGGACACTGACCTAGGGCGGAGTAGTGGTGGAGTATCACTGACCTAGGACGGAGTAGTGGTGGAGTATCACTGACCTAGGACGGAGTGGTGGAGTATCACTGACCTGGTAGTGGTGGAGTATCACTGACCTAGGACGGAGTAGTGGTGGAGTATCACTGACCTAGGACGGAGTAGTGGTGGAGTATCACTGACCTAGGACGGAGTAGTGGTGGAGTATCACTGACCTAGGACGGAGTAGTGGTGGAGTATCACTGACCTAGGACGGAGTAGTGGTGGAGTATCACTGACCTAGGGCGTACTAGACACTGACCTAGGACGGAGTAGTGGTGGAGTATCACTGACCTAGGACGGAGTAGTGGTGGAGTATCACTGACCTAGGACGGAGTAGTGGTGGAGTATCACTGACCTAGGACGGAGTAGTGGTGGAGTATCACTGACCTAGGACGGAGTAGTGGTGGAGTATCACTGACCTAGGACGGAGTAGTGGTGGAGTATCACTGACCTAGGACGGAGTAGTGGTGGAGTATCACTGACCTAGGACGGAGTAGTGGTGGAGTATCACTGACCTAGGACGTAGTAGTGGTGGAGTATCACTGACCTAGGGCGTAGTAGTGGTGGAGTATCACTGACCTAGGGCGTAGTAGTGGTGGAGTATCACTGACCTAGGGCATAGTAGTAGTGGTGGAGTATCACTGACCTAGGGCGTAGTAGTGGTGGAGTATCACTGACCTAGGGCGTAGTAGTGGTGGAGTATCACTGACCTAGGGCGTAGTAGTGGTGGAGTATCACTGACCTAGGGCGTAGTAGTGGTGGAGTATCACTGACCTAGGGTGTAGTAGTAGTGGAGTATCACTGACCTAGGGAGTAGTAGTAGTGGAGTATCACTGACCTAGGGCGTAGTAGTGGTGGAGTATCACTGACCTAGGGCGTAGTAGGCTATCCTCAGCGGCAGGACCAGAGTGAAGAGGACGTCGGAGGCGGCCAGGTTGGCAGAGTAGAGCGTGGTAGAGTTGATCTGGGCCAGGTTGGGTCTGATGACGTGCAGTGCCAGGGCGTTACCTAGGAGGCCGAGCGTGAAGACCAGGCTGTAGTGGAGAGACATGAGGACGCGGGCGACGGGGCGGTGGTCGTACAGGTTGGTGCAGACCAGGGAGGAGGAGGTGTTGGAGTCGAGGTTCAGAGTGGAGTTCACACCCTCCGACCACGACATGATGGTGAGTAACAGGAAGTGTAAATCTGAAGCACAGCAGGTGAGGGTTTGGGTGAAGGTACCTGCAGTAGTTTAAAATCAACGGACAAAGTAAAGACCAATGTTCCATTTGTCTTGCATCATTTGCTCTCTAACCCTTATGCACGCATGCAGTAACTGCAACCCCAAAATATACCCACAATTGGTGGGGGAAATTCACTTTCCTGTTAAAAATATCTATGCTTAAACCTGTGTAAACTACATACTGTATTATACAGTGGTGGAAAAAAGTACCCAATTGTCATACTTTAGTAAAAATATAGATACATTTTTAATAGAAAGTGACTCAAGTGAAAGTCAGCCAGTGAAATACTTCTTGAGTAAAAGTCTAAAAGTATTTGGTTGTAAATATATTTAAGTGTAAAAAGTAAATGTAATTGCTAAAATATACTTGTGTCAAAAGTGAAAGTATAAATCACTTGTTTAGTGAGTCCTCCAGGCCAGAGGCAGGAGGGATGACCACGTGTGCTCTTGAAAGTGCATGAATTTGACAATTTTCCAGTCCTGCTAAGCATTGAAAATGTATGGAGTAAAAAGTACAATATTTTCTTTAGGAATGTAGTGATGTAAAAGTAAAATTGTCAAAAATATAAAAATTGAAGTACAGATTCTACAAAAAACTACTGAAGTAGTACTTTAATGTATTTTTACTTAAGTATGTTACACCATTGGTAGTATACTGTACCATACCTGTCTAAACCACATACTGTATGATACAAATCAAATCTAATGTATTTGTCACATACACATGGGTAGCAGATGTTAATGCGAGTGTAGCGAAATGCTTGTGCTTCTAGTTCCGACAATGCAGTAATAACCAACAAGTAATCTAACTAACAATTCCAAAACTACTACCTTATAGACACAAGTGTAAGGGGATAAAGAATATGTACATAAAGATATATGAATGAGTGATGGTACAGAGCGGCATAGGCAAGATACAGTAGATGGTATTGAGTGCAGTATATACATATGAGATGAGTATGTAAACAAAGTGGCATAGTTAAAGTGGCTAGTGATACATGTATTACATAAGGATGCAGTCGATGATATAGAGTACAGTATCTACGTATGCATATGAGATGAATAATGTAGGGTAAGTAACATTATATAAGGTAGCATTGTTTAAAGTGGCTAGTGATATATTTACATCATTTCCCATCAATTCCCATTATTAAAGTGGCTGGAGTTGAGTCAGTGTGTTGGCAGCAGCCACTCAATGTTAGTTATACCTGTGTAAACCACATACTGAATGATACTGTACTCACCAGATGGAAGTGCTCTTAATTCTCAGTCGTCAGTGGTGTTTCAGGAGGGACGTTGGTCCCCTGTGTGACTCCAGAGCCATGTGTCAGGTCAGCCAGAGAATGAAACTCAACAAGTATTAGATATATTTCTCTGTTGCGTCAACTACGGCCGACTAGGCAGAAGTGTGCAGCTTCTGCCACAGCCAATACCCAGACACACACTTATCATTTCCTGCACCGCAAGCAACCCCTCCTACATTTATTCTGAGTGCGTGTGTGTGGGTGCAAGCGTCTCTTCGAAATGTGTAAATATGAATTTATTTGATCAACAGGATGAATACTTTTCAGCATGTGTATTCATGTTTGTAAGGATATCAAGCACTCCAGATGATATGGAGGCACAAACAGGCTGAATGGCAGCTGTTCTTCATGTGAACAGAGTAGAAAGTAGAGTAAAGAGGAAGAAGTATATTGACCCAATCGTGACAAGGGAATTACCAGAGGCCTCGTGGTGTGGTATTACCAGGGGCCTCGTGGTGTGGTATTACCAGGGGCCTCGTGGTGTGGTATTACCAGGGGCCTCGTGGTGTGGTATTACCAGAGGCCTCGTGGTGTGGTATTACCAGGGGCCTCGTGGTGTGGTATTACCAGGGGCCTCGTGGTGTGGTATTACCAGGGGCCTCGTGGTGTGGTATTACCAGGGGCCTCGTGGTGTGATATTACCAGGGGCCTCGTGGTGTGATATTACCAGGGGCCTCGTGGTGTGATATTACCAGGGGCCTCGTGGTGTGATATTACCAGGGGCCCTCGTGGTGTGATATTACCGGGGGCCTCGTGGTGTGATATTACCGGGGGCCTCGTGGTGTGATATTACCAGGGGCCTCGTGGTGTGATATTACCGGGGCCTCGTGGTGTGATATTACCGGGGGCCTCGTGGTGTGATATTACCGGGGGCCTCGTGGTGTGATATTACCAGGGGCCTCGTGGTGTGATATTACCAGGGGCCTCGTGGTGTGATATTACCAGAGGCCTCGTGGTGTGATATTACCAGGGCCTCGTGGTGTGATATTACCAGGGGCCTCGTGGTGTGGTATTACCGGGGGCCTCGTGGTGTGATATTACCGGGGGCCTCGTGGTGTGGTATTACCAGGGGCCTCGTGGTGTGATATTACCAGGGGCCTCGTGGTGTGATATTACCAGAGGCCTCGTGGTGTGATATTACCAGGGCCTCGTGGTGTGATATTACCAGAGGCCTCGTGGTGTGATTATTACCAGAGGCCTCGTGGTGTGATATTACCAGAGGCCTCGTGGTGTGGTATTACCAGAGGCCTCGTGGTGTGATATTACCGGGGGCCTCGTGGTGTGATATTACCAGAGGCCTCGTGGTGTGATTATTACCAGAGGCCTCGTGGTGTGATTATTACCAGAGGCCTCGTGGTGTGATATTACCAGGGGCCTCGTGGTGTGGTATTACCAGGGGCCTCGTGGTGTGATATTACCAGGGGCCTCGTGGTGTGATATTACCAGGGGCCTCGTGGTGTGATATTACCAGGGGCCTCGTGGTGTGATATTACCGGGGGCCCTCGTGGTGTGATATTACCGGGGGCCTCGTGGTGTGATATTACCAGAGGCCTCGTGGTGTGATTATTACCAGAGGCCTCGTGGTGTGATATTACCAGAGGCCTCGTGGTGTGATATTACCAGGGGCCTCGTGGTGTGGTATTACCGGGGCCTCGTGGTGTGATATTACCGGGGGCCTCGTGGTGTGATATTACCAGGGGCCTCGTGGTGTGATATTACCAGGGGCCTCGTGGTGTGATATTACCGGGGGGCCTCGTGGTGTGATATTACCGGGGGCCTCGTGGTGTGATATTACCGGGGGCCTCGTGGTGTGATATTACCGGGGGCCTCGTGGTGTGATATTACCGGGGGCCTCGTGGTGTGATATTACCGGGGGCCTCGTGGTGTGATATTACCGGGGGCCTCGTGGTGTGATATTACCAGGGGCCTCGTGGTGTGATATTACCAGGGGCCTCGTGGTGTGATATTACCAGGGGCCTCGTGGTGTGATATTACCAGGGGCCTCGTGGTGTGATATTACCAGGGGCCTCGTGGTGTGGTATTACCAGGGGCCTCGTGGTGTGATATTACCGGGGGCCTCGTGGTGTGATATTACCGGGGCCTCGTGGTGTGATATTACCGGGGGCCTCGTGGTGTGATATTACCGGGGGCCTCGTGGTGTGATATTACCGGGGGCCTCGTGGTGTGATATTACCGGGGGCCTCGTGGTGTGATATTACCGGGGGCCTCGTGGTGTGATATTACCGGGGGCCTCGTGGTGTGATATTATCGTGGTGTGATATTACCGGGGGCCTCGTGGTGTGATATTACCGGGGCCTCGTGGTGTGATATTACCGGGGGCCTCGTGGTGTGATATTACCGGGGGCCTCGTGGTGTGATATTACCGGGGGGCCTCGTGGTGTGATATTACCGGGGGGCCTCGTGGTGTGATATTACCGGGGGCCTCGTGGTGTGATATTACCGGGGGCCTCGTGGTGTGATATTACCGGGGGCCTCGTGGTGTGATATTACCGGGGGCCTCGTGGTGTGATATTACCGGGGGCCTCGTGGTGTGATATTACCGGGGGGCCTCGTGGTGTGGTATCACCATCATACTTAGGTGTCGATTTAAAATATGTATTGTGTTTCTATATGTACTGCAATTCGATACTGTGATTTTTGACATTGAGAGATGAAAACACTGTCTCCCTATTTAAAAAGATGGAGAATACGCTATGAAGGAAGCCTACTGTAGTTTTGGTGCAGCTACAGCCAACTAGATATGGATCTGTTTCCTCCCATCACTACTAATGACCCTCTCATGACCTCTCTGGGCTGCTGTCATGTACCTCATTCTGATCCTTCATGTGGAGTTCATAAAAAATGAATCTACTCTCTACTTTTAATACGAACTGTATTCATACCCTCAGGCTCTCACTATTACTAGTAGTGGTGTGTGTGAGTGCGTCAAGCATGGACATATCAGATATGGCTCATCCTGTGATGCTCATCTCCATTCTGTGTGTGTGGGTGACTGTGCATGTCCGTATGTGTGGGTGACTGCGTGTCCGTGTGTGTGTGTGTGTGGGCGACCGTGCGTGTCCTCGTGTGTGTGTGTGTGTGTGTGACTGCGCGTGTGTGTGGGTGACTGTGCGTGTCCTCGTGTGTGTGTGGGCGACCGTGCGTGTCCTCCTGTGTGTGTGTGTGTGTGACTGTGTGTGTGACTGCGCGTGTGTGTGGGGTGACTGTGCGTGTCCTCGTGTGTGTGTGGGTGGGTGACTGTGCATGTCCTTGTGTGTGTGGGGTGACTGTGCGTGTCCTCGTGTGTGTGTGGGTGACTGTGTGTGTGACAGTGCGTGTCCTCGTGTGTGGGTGACTGCGTGTCCTCGTGTGTGTGGGGGTGCCTGTGTGTGTGACTGTGCGTGTCCTGGTGTCTGTGTGGGTGACTGTGCGTGTCCTGGTGTGTGTGTGGGTGACTGTGCGTGTCCTGGTGTCTGTGTGGGTGACTGTGCGTGTCCTGGTGTGTGTGTGGGTTACTGTGCGTGTCCTGGTGTGTGTGTGGGTGACTGTGCGTGTCCTGGTGTGTGTGTGGGTGACTGTGCGTGTCCTGGTGTGTGTGTGGGGTGACTGTGTGTGTGACTGTGCGTGTCCTGGTGTGTGTGTGGGTGACTGTGCGTGTCCTGGTGTGGGTTACTGTGCGTGTCCTGGTGTGTGTGTGGGTGACTGTGCGTGTCCTGGTGTGTGTGTGGGTGACTGTGCGTGTCCTGGTGTGTGTGTGGGTGACTGTGTGTGTGACTGTGTGTCCTGGTGTGTGTGTGTGTGACTGTGCATGTCTTGGTGTGTGTGTGTGTGTGACTGTGCGTGTCCTGGTGTGTGTGTGGGTGACTGTGTGTGTGACTGTGCGTGTCCTGGTGTGTGTGTGGGTGACTGTGCGTGTCCTGGTGTGGGTTACTGTGCGTGTCCTGGTGTGTGTGTGGGTGACTGTGCGTGTCCTGGTGTGTGTGTGTGTGACTGTGCGTGTCCTGGTGTGTGTGTGGGTGACTGTGCGTGTCCTGGTGTGTGTGTGGGTGACTGTGCGTGTCCTGGTGTGTGTGTGGGGTGACTGTGTGTGTGACTGTGCGTGTCCTGGTGTGTGTGTGGTGACTGTGCGTGTCCTGCTGTGTGTGTGACTGTGTGTGTGACTGTGCGTGTCCTCGTGTGTGTGTGTGGGTGACTGTGCGTGTCCTGGTGTGGGTTACTGTGCGTGTCCTGGTGTGTGTGTGTGTGACTGTGCGTGTCCTGGTGTGTGTGTGTGTGACTGTGCGTGTCCTGGTGTGTGTGTGGGTGACTGTGCGTGTCCTGGTGTGTGTGTGGGTGACTGTGCGTGTCCTGGTGTGTGTGTGGGTGACTGTGCGTGTCCTGGTGTGTGTGTGTGGGTGACTGTGCGTGTCCTGGTGTGTGTGTGGGGTGACTGTGTGTGTGACTGTGCGTGTCCTGGTGTGTGTGTGGGTGACTGTGCGTGTCCTGGTGTGGGTTACTGTGCGTGTCCTGGTGTGTGTGTGGGTGACTGTGCGTGTCCTGGTGTGTGTGTGGGTGACTGTGCGTGTCCTGGTGTGTGTGTGGGTGACTGTGTGTGTGACTGTGCGTGTCCTGGTGTGTGTGTGTGTGACTGTGCATGTCTTGGTGTGTGTGTGTGTGTGACTGTGCGTGTCCTGGTGTGTGTGTGGGTGACTGTGTGTGTGACTGTGCATGTCTTGGTGTGTGTGTGTGTGTGACTGTGCGTGTCCTGGTGTGTGTGTGGGTGACTGTGTGTGTGACTGTGCGTGTCCTGGTGTGTGTGTGGGTGACTGTGTGTGTGACTGTGCGTGTCCTGGTGTGTGTGTGGGTGACTGTGCGTGTCCTGGTGTGTGTGTGGGTGACTGTGTGTGTGACTGTGCGTGTCCTGGTGTGTGTGTGTGTGTGACTGTGCATGTCCTGGTGTGTGTGTGTGTGTGACTGTGCGTGTCCTGGTGTGTGTGTGGGTGACTGTGCGTGTCCTGGTGTGTGTGTGGGTGACTGTGCGTGTCCTGGTGTGTGTGTGGGTGACTGTGCGTGTCCTGGTGTGTGTGTGGGTGACTGTGTGTGTGTGTGGGTGTCCTGCTGTGAGTGACTGTAATGGCAGGGCTCTGAGGTTAGCTGCTGGTCTATAATGATTCACTCTTACTTCCTCTAATAGAAATATACTTTACTGTAGATCTGCTCAGAGGTTTGGTGTTTGTGAACAGAACATTGTTTTAACCATCTTCTCCTTTCCTCTCCTTCCCCATCCCCTCTCTCTTCCTCACCTCCCCTCTCTCCTTCCCCCTCCCCTCTCTCCTTCCCCCTCCCCTCTCTCCTCCTCACCTCCCCCTCTCTCCTTCCCCTCTCCTCCTCACCTCCCCTCTCTCCTTCCCTCGCTCTCCTCTCTCCTTCCCCTCTCTCCTTCCCTCTCCTCTCTCCTTCCTCTCTCCTCCTCACCTCCCCCCTCTCTCCTCCTCACCTCCCCTCTCTCCTTCCCTCTCCTCTCTCCTCCCCTCTCCTCCTCACCTCCCCTTCCCTCTCCTCTCTCCTCCTCACCTCTCCCCTCTCCTCTCCTCTCTCCTCCTCACCTCTCCCCTCTCCTCTCCTCTCCCTCCTCACCTCTCCTCTCCTTCTCACCTCCTCACCTCCTCTCCTCTCTCCTCCTCACCTCCCCTCTCTCTCTCCTTCTCACCTCCTCACCTCTCTCCTTCTCACCTCCTCTCCTCTCTCCTCCTCACCTCCCCCTCTCCTCTCTCCTCTCTCCTCCTCACCTCCCCTCTCCTCTCTCCTCCTCTCCTCTCTCCTCCTCACCTCCCCTCTCTCCTCTCCTCCTCACCTCCCCTCTCTCCTTCCCTCTCCTCTCTCCTCCTCACCTCTCTCCTTCCCCCTCTCCTCTCTCCTCCTCACCTCTCCTCCAGGCTAGGCCCAGTGTTCAGCCTGTTTGTACCTTTCTACTCCTCCATCCCCAAGGTTCCAGTCACTCAACTCCTTGGTCAGATCTCCATAACTAACAAGTCCCTGGTTTACATTGTAGGCCTGCAGGTATGTAGTTACATAGTGTTCAGCATGGTGGGGGTCAGTGGTTAATATGTAGAGTTACATAGTGTTCAGCATGGGAGGGGTTAATATGTAGAGTTACATAGTGTTCAGCATGGTGGGAGTCAATATGTAGCGTTACATAGTGTTCAGCATGGTGGGGGTCAGTGGTTGATATGTAGAGTTACATAGTGTTCAGCATGGTGGGGGTCAGTGGTTGATATGTAGAGTTACATAGTGTTCAGCATGGTGGGGGTCAGTGGTTAATATGTAGAGTTACATAGTGTTCAGCATGGTGGGGGTTAATATGTAGAGTTACATAGTGTTCAGCATGGTGGGGGTTAATATGTAGAGTTACATAGTGTTCAGCATGGTGGGGGTTAATATGTAGAGTTGCATAGTGTTCAGCATGGTGGGGGTTAATATGTAGAGTTAGTAGTGCAGCATGGTGGGGGTCAATATGTAGAGTTACATAGTGTTCAGCATGGTGGGGGTTAATATGTAGAGTTACATAGTGTTCAGCATGGTGGGGGTTAATATGTAGAGTTACATAGTGTTCAGCATGGTGGGGGTTAATATGTAGAGTTACATAGTGTTCAGCATGGTGGGGGTTAATATGTAGAGTTACATGTGCAGCATGGTGGGGGTCAATATGTAGAGTTACATAGTGTTCAGCATGGTGGGGGTTAATATGTAGAGTTACATAGTGTTCAGCATGGTGGGGGTTAATATGTAGAGTTACATAGTGTTCAGCATGGTGGGGGTTAATATGTAGAGTTACATAGTGTTCAGCATGGTGGGGGTTAATATGTAGAGTTACATAGTGTTCAGCATGGTGGGGGTCAGTGGTTAATATGTCTCTGTGTTGTGTTTCAGCTCCTGACCTCCAGTCCGTTCATGTGGCTCAGTTGCTCTCAGTGGACTGGTGAGTTCCCACCACACTGACCCTGTTGCATAGCAACCAGCATTACCCAACCCCTTTATCTCAACCGCAGCTGCTTCTTCAGAAGTTGTAAATCCACACGTCTGAACCACACAGCGCGTGTTCCCCTCAGGTCTCTGGGAAGATGTACTGTACCAGGAAACGCTCTGAGGGTGCAGCGGCTGCTCTATGTAGGTGGCTGTCCCGTGGTGGGGGCCTTAATCCTGGAGCCCCTGTTCTCCGGGCCCCCGCCCCCAATGAACCCCCATAGTGGGTATGGGGGCTACTCTGGACATCCAGAGACAGCAGAGGATGGATCTCCATGATCAGAGATGCTGCTGGCCCAGTTCCATCAGGCCAGGAGGAACCACAGACCACCACAGGTATGGACAGACTCACACACACAGTACTACACACACACACACACACACAGCATGGTACTACACACACACAGTACTACACACAGTAATACACACACACACATACACACAGTACTACACACACACAGTACTACACACAGTAATACACACACACACATACACACAGTACTACACACACACACACACACACACACACACACACAGTACTACACACACACACACACACACACACACACACACAGTACTACACACACACACACACACACACACACAGTACTACACACACACACACACAGTACTACACACACACACACACACAGTACTACACACACACACACAGTACTACACACACACAGTACTACACACACACACACACACAGTACTACACACACACACACACACACACACACACACACACACAGTACTACACACACACACACAGTACTACACACACACACACACAGTACTACACACACACACACAGTACTACACACACACACACACACAGACTAATGGACATTCCATTTGACATGACCCTCCTTCTGATCTGTTTTGGCCAATCAGAAGCATGCATGCTTTTGCAGAATATTTAATGCAATCCTCTCATTGGCAGAATGAATGTCCTTCACATGCATAGGCTACGTGAGTTTATAGTCCTGCCGTTCCAACACACAGCTCCCGGCGGTCACTGTCTTCTGAACTGATGTGCAGGCAGGGCTCTTCTAAAGTGTCCATGACCTTTATTCTGTATAGAAACAATGTTTATATTTATATTGGCCATTTTAGCTTTGATGAGCATTTGCTATTTTAAAATAATTGGTCATAAATAATGCCAGTTATTTAATATTAGAGTACAGCAATCATTCTGGCATTGTTGCAAAGCTCAGATTCTCCCCATTTTCAATTGATCCAATGCTATTTAACCCCCTATGGCTGTTATGATGAGGAGAAAATCAGTTGTAAACTGTTAAGGTGACGGGCAAAGGTCTCCCCCAAAAACTGTGACACTTAATAATTATTATATTTTAGGCTTCATTAAATAAGCCTGAAGCCCCCCCCAAAACCCATCTATCACTACATTTAGCTGTCATTTCTAAATGTTGGTGAAGATGTCATTCTTGCATTCTATGGCCAGAAAAAGACATCATTTGAGGGCTAAATGAATAGGCCAGTGGCCAACTGCAAGGAACACAAGCTACAGACACGGCTTGTATGAGTCATTTCTCTCTATCAGAAATGAAGCCATTAGACACTTGTATATCTGAAGAAATAAACGTGTAAGTCAATAATGATGACCCATATGCAGTAGTGTGAGCGGACCAAGTCATTGGGCGTCTCTCTAAAGAGGAAAGGTGGAATAAACGAGTCAGGAGGAGCTTTTCTGGATTTAACACAGTTCTCTATTGAGGGCATTTGGTCAACACAAACACTCCAACATAATCAATGAAAATCTCCCAAGGAAAAAAACATACATCTCCAGAGGAAACAGGAACACAATAGGATTATCTTTAAACTACAACACAAGTCACGGGATTGTCACCGTCTTAGTGGTTCTTCATGGATCGCTCCTCTGTCTCGGTGGCCATTCTTAGTGGTTCTTCATGGATAGCTCCTCTGTCTCGGTGGCCATTCTTAGTGGTTCTTCCTGGATCGCTCCTCTGTCTCCAGTGGCCATTCTTAGTGGTTCTTCCTGGATAGCTCCTCTGTCTCGGTGGCCATTCTTAGTGGTTCTTCATGGATCGCTCCTCTGTCTCGGTGGCCATTCTTAGTGGTTCTTCATGGATAGCTCCTCTGTCTCGGTGGCCATTCTTAGTGGTTCTTCCTGGATAGCTCCTCTGTCTCGGTGGCCATTCTTAGTGGTTCTTCCTGGATAGCTCCTCTGTCTCGGTGGCCATTCTTAGTGGTTCTTCCTGGATAGCTCCTCTGTCTCGGTGGCCATTCTTAGTGGTTCTTCATGGATAGCTCCTCTGTCTCGGTGGCCATTCTTAGTGGTTCTTCATGGATAGCTCCTCTGTCTCGGTGGCCATTCTTAGTGGTTCTTCCTGGATCGCTCCTCTGTCTCGGTGGCCATTCTTAGTGGTTCTTCCTGGATAGCTCCTCTGTCTCGGTGGCCATTCTTAGTGGTTCTTCCTGGATAGCTCCTCTGTCTCGGTGGCCATTCTTATGGTTCTTCATGGATCGCTCCTCTGTCTCGGTGGCCATTCTTAGTGGTTCTTCCTGGAATAGCTAATCTGTCTCATTGGCCATTCTTAGTGGTTCTTCATGGATAGCTCCTCTGTCTCGGTGGCCATTCTTAGTGGTTCTTCCTGGATCGCTCCTCTGTCTCGGTGGCCATTCTTAGTGGTTCTTCATGGAGCGCTCCTCTGTCTCGGTGGCCATTCTTAGTGGTTCTTCATGGATAGCTCCTCTGTCTATATGGCCATTTTAGTGGTTCTTCCTGGATAGCTTTGCTCTGTCTCGGTGGCCATTCTTAATGGTTCTTCCTGGATAGCTCCTTCTGTCTTGTTGGCCATTCTTAGTTTCTTCCTGGATAACTCCTCTGTCTGATGGCCATTCTTAGTGGTTCTTCCTGGATAACTCCTCTGTCTCCCCATTCTTAGTGACACTTCCTGGATTAGCTATATTTTGGCCATTCTTAAGTGGTTCTTCAAAAGCCCATCTATCACTACATTTAGCCATTCTTAATGGTTCTTCAAGATGTCATTCTGTCTTCTATGGCCATTCTTTGAGTGGTTCTTCCTGGATAGCTCCTCTGTCTCGGCCATTCTTAGTGGTTCTTCCTGAAATGATAGCTCCTCTGTCAATAATGGCCATTCTTAGTGGTTCTTCCTGGATAGCTCATTCTGTCTCTAAAGAGGAAAGGTGGAATTCTTAGTGGTTCTTCCTGGATTTAACTCAGTTCTCTATTGAGGGCATTTGGTCAACCTGGACAGCTCAACTAATCAATGAAAATCTCCCAAGGAAAAAACATTCTTCCAGAGGAAACAGGAACACAATGGATTATCTTTAAACTACAACACTGTCTCGGTGGCCATTCTTAGTGGTTCTTCCTGGATCGCTCCTCTGTCTCGGTGGCCATTCTTAGTGGTTCTTCCTGGATAGCTCCTCTGTCTCGGTGGCCATTCTTAGTGGTTCTTCCTGGATAGCTCCTCTGTCTCGGTGGCCATTCTTAGTGGTTCTTCATGGATAGCTCCTCTCGGTGGCCATTCTTAGTGGTTCTTCCTGGATAACTCCTCTGTCTCGGTGGCCATTCTTAGTGGTTCTTCCTGGATAACTCCTCTGTCTCGGTGGCCATTCTTAGTGGTTCTTCCTGGATAGCTCCTCTGTCTCGGTGGCCATCTTCCTGAGATAGTTTTCCCCTCCCCTCTCTACTGGTTCCATTCTTTCTCTTATAGGGGAAGGAGAGTATGTCATTAGTACCGTCAGCTGTAGTTAATTGCCTCTGGTTGCCTTGTCTCCCATGCCTTGTTGGGCTACTATCCGTGAGCCCAGCCTGCCCTCTGGTTACCTTGTTGGGCTGCTATCCGTGAGCCCAGCCTGCCCTCTGGTTACCTTGTGTCCCATGCCTTGTCGGGCTGCTATCCGTGAGCCCAGCCTGCCCTCTGGTTACCTTGTCGGGCTGCTATCCGTGAGCCCAGCCTGCCCTCTGGTTACCTTGTCGGGCTGCTATCCGTGAGCCCAGCCTGCCCTCTGGTTACCTTGTCGGGCTGCTATCCGTGAGCCCAGCCTGCCCTCTGGTTACCTTGTCGGGCTGCTATCCGTGAGCCCAGCCTGCCCTCTGGTTACCTTGTCGGGCTGCTATCCGTGAGCCCAGCCTGCCCTCTGGTGGTCCTTCCACAGCAGATAATGAGAGTTAGCTAGCTATAGCCACATAGTGCATTTCCGATCATTGTGATGAGTCTTCCATTTATATCAAATCACATTTTATTGGTCACATGATTAGCAGATGTTATTGCGGGTGTAGTGAAATGCTTGTGTTCCTAGTTCCAACAGTGCAGTAATATCTAACAATTCACAACAATACACACAAATCTAAAAGTAAAAGAATGGAATTAAGAAATATATTTTTTTACCTTTATTTAACCAGGCAAGTCAGTTAAGAACAAATTCTTATTTTCAATGACGGCCTAGGAACAGTGGGTTAACTGCCTGTTCAGGGGCAGAACGACAGATTTGTACCTTGTCAGCTCGGGGGTTCGAACTTGCAACTTTTAAGTTACAGTATATAAAATAGAAAAATAGAATACAGTATATTCAGTGGGCTCCAATGACCGGCACCCTGACTGGCAACGCATTAACAATATAATTAGAGAGAGAAACTCAAAATACCAACGTGTGAGAAATACTGGACTTCATTAATGTTTCCATGGAACCAACCAAAATCATACAATTATTTAATACAAAATAAATTTCACCAAAATCAAGGTTTCATAATTATTGGCACTCCTCATTTCGTACTTTAGTGCCACCACCTCTGGCAAGGACAACAGCATGGAGTCTTTTCCTGTGATGTTTGACCAGGTTCAGGAACACATTTGGAGGGATTTTGGACCATTCCTCTATGCAGATCCTTTATAGATCCTTCACATTCTTGGGTTTGTGCTTATCAACTGCCCTCTTCAACTCAGCACACAGGTTTTTGATTGGATTGAGGTCCGGCGACTGAGATGACCATGGCAGAATATTGATGTTGTTGTCACAGAACCATTTCTGTGTGGATCTTGAGGTATGTTTTGGGTCTTGGTCTTGTTGGAAAGTCCCAGCCTTCCTTGCAGAGGCAACCAGATTGTCAGGTACTTGGTGGAATTCATTATGCACACAATGTATATAGACTCTTTTTTTTCTACTGTGTTATTGACTTGTTAATTGTTTACTCCATGTGTAACTCTGTGTTGTTGTCTGTTCACACTGCTATGCTTTATCTTGGCCAGGTCGCAGTTGCAAATGAGAACTTGTTCTCAACTAGCCTACCTGGTTAAATAAAGGTGAAATAAAAAATGTAAAAAAATAAAAATCGTAACCAGTACCCCTGGACCTCTGGAATTAAAAGACAAAACATCACTGACCCCACTCCATGTTTGACCGTGAGTAGGCATATCTGTTTGAGGTGCCTCTCCTTGGAGGCATCTCTGTTTGACCGTGAGTACGAGGTGCCTCTCCTTGTTTGAGGCATCTCTGTTTGATCTCTGTGAGTACGAGGTGCCTCTCCTTGTAGGCATCTCTGTTTGACCGTGAGTACGAGGTGCCTCTCCTTGTAGGCATCTCTGTTTGACCGTGAGTACGAGGTGCCTCTCATCTTGTAGGCATCTCTGTTTGACCGTGAGTACGAGGTGCCTCTCCTTGTAGGCATCTCTGTTTGACCGTGAGGCATCTCTGTTTGACGAGGTGCCTCTCCTTGTAGGCATCTCTGTTTGACCGTG
>NW_024608861.1:80000-85898 GCF_018296145.1 Oncorhynchus tshawytscha | reverse complement strand
GAGACAGAGAAATAGAGAGAGACAGAGAAAGAGAGAGAGAGAGAGAGAGAGAGAGAGAGAGAGAGAGAAAGAGAGACAGAGAGAGACAGAGAGATAGAGAGAGACAGAGAAATAGAGAGAGACAGAGAGAGAGAGAGACTAATTATCAAAATCTAGAAAAGAGCTGTTAAATTCTACAACCACCTAAAAGGAAGCGATTCCCAAACCTTCCATCACCTACAGAGAGATGAACCTGGAGAAGATTCCCCTAAGCAAGCTGGTCCTGGGGCTCTGTTCACAAACACACCCCACAGAGCCCCAGAGAGAGAGAAAGAGAGAGAGAGAGAGAGAGAGAGACAGAGAGACAGAGAGAGAGACAGAGACAGAGAGAGAGACAGAGACAGAGACAGAGAGAGAGACAGAGAGAGAGAGAGAGAGAGAGAGAGAGAGAGAGACAGAGAGACAGAGAGAGAGACAGAGACAGAGACAGAGAGAGCCTGAGAGTGACAGACAGACTGATAATGATCAGCAGATTGTTGAGTGTCTTCCTAGTGATTGTTGTTGTTTTTCTTGGCTGCGTCTCCTTCCGTGACTCTTAGCTAATTGGTCCTATTTAATTAACAAAGCTAAACCAGCCTCCTTTTTTTCCCGTAGCGTTACTCTCCTCATATACGAGGCACATGCAGGGTAACACCACCGTCGATACGCAGATCCACACAGAGCTGAAATCATCTCTTTTATCTAACCCACAAATAGCACAACAATCTATAACAACCCAACACCAGGTTACTGTCTACTGTAGTCTATAACAACCCAACACCAGGTTACTGTCTACTGTAGTCTATAACAACCCAACACCAGGTTACTGTAGTCTATAACAACACAACACCAGGTTACTGTAGTCTATAACAACCCAACACCAGGTTACTGTAGTCTATAACAACCCAACACCAGGTTACTGTCTACTGTAGTCTATAACAACCCAACACCAGGTTACTGTCTACTGTAGTCTATAACAACCCAACACCAGGTTACTGTCTACTGTAGTCTATAACAACCCAACACCAGGTTACTGTCTACTGTAGTCTATAACAACCCAACACCAGGTTACTGTAATCTATAACAACCCAACACCAGGTTACTGTAGTCTATAACAACCCAACACCAGGTTACTGTAGTCTATAACAACCCAACACCAGGTTACTGTCTACTGTAGTCTATAACAACCCAACACCAGGTTACTGTAGTCTATAACAACCCAACACCAGGTTACTGTGGTCTATAACAACCCAACACCAGGTTACTGTCTACTGTAGTCTATAACAACCCAACAGCAGGTTACTGTAGTCTATAACAACCCAACACCAGGTTACTGTCTACTGTAGTCTATAACAACCCAACACCAGGTTACTGTAGTCTATAACAACCCAACACCAGGTTACTGTAGTCTATAACAACCCAACACCAGGTTACTGTCTACTGTAGTCTATAACAACCCAACACCAGGTTACTGTCTACTGTAGTCTATAACAACACAACACCAGGTTACTGTCTACTGTAGTCTATAACAACCCAACACCAGGTTACTGTCTACTGTAGTCTATAACAACCCAACACCAGGTTACTGTAGTCTATAACAACCCAACACCAGGTTACTGTAGTCTATAACAACCCAACACCAGGTTACTGTAGTCTATAACAACCCAACACCAGGTTACTGTAGTCTATAACAACCCAACACCAGGTTACTGTAGTCTATAACAACCCAACACCAGGTTACTGTAGTCTATAACAACCCAACACCAGGTTACTGTAGTCTATAACAACCCAACACCAGGTTACTGTAGTCTATAACAACCCAACACCAGGTTACTGTAGTCTATAACAACCCAACACCAGGTTACTGTAGTCTTTTAGACACTATTCCCTATATAGTGCAGTACTTTAGACACTATTCCCTATATAGTGCACTACTTTAGACACTATTCCCTATATAGTGCAATACTTTAGACCCTATTCCCTATATAGTGCACTACTTTAGACACTATTCCCTATATAGTGCAGTACTTTAGACACTATTCCCTATATAGTGCACTACTCTAGACCCTATTCCCTATATAGTGCACTACTTTAGACCCTATTCCCTATATAGTGCACTACTTTAGACCCTATTCCCTATATAGTGCACTACTCTAGACCCTATTCCCTATATAGTGCACTACTTTAGACCCTATTCCCTATATAGTGCACTACTTTAGACCGTATTCCCTATATAGTGCACTACTCTAGACCGTATTCCCTATATAGTGCACTACTTTAGACCGTATTCTCTATATAGTGCACTACTCTAGACCAGAGGCCAATTAGCCCTATATGGTCATTAAGGAAGGGAAAGGGGGGATACCGAGTCAGTTGGACACCTGAATGCTAGGAACTGAACCCCTCTGAATCAGACAGGTGTGTTAGGAACGTAACCCCTCTGAATCAGACAGGTGTGTTAGGAACTGAACCCCTCTGAATCAGACAGGTGTGTTAGGAACGTAACCCCTCTGAATCAGACAGGTGTGTTAGGAACTGAACCCCTCTGAATCAGACAGGTGTGTTAGGAACTGAACCCCTCTGAATCAGACAGGTGTGTTTGGAACTGAACCCCTCTGAATCAGACAGGTGTGTTAGGAACTGAACCCCTCTGAATCAGACAGGTGTGTTAGGAACTTAACTCAATGTAATGTTAAATAAGATGTGTAAGGCTCTGTCCATCTGTGCATCTGTTTAGGAACATCCCAAATGGCACCCTATTCAGACATAGTGCACTACTTTAGACCCTATTCAGACATAGTGCACTACATTAGACCCTATTCCCTACATAGTACACTACTTTAGACCCTATTCCATCTACATAGTACACTACTTTAGACCCTATTCCCTACATAGTACACTACTTTAGACCCTATTCCTTACATAGTACACTACTTTAGACCCTTTTCCTACATAGTACACTACTTTAGACCCTATTCCCTACATAGTACACTACTTTAGACCCTATTCCCTACATATTATACTACTTTAGACCCTATTCCTACATAGTACACTACTTTAGACCCTATTCCCTACATAGTACACTACTTTAGACCCTATTCACTTGGTAGAGAATGGGCTCCATTTGAGACGTACCCTAGCTCTGGGTCATCTGTTGGCCTGGCAAGACCCCGGGAGCAACAGCAGTTGTTTACTGCACAGGGAGAGAGACAGTGTGTCTCAGTGTGTGTGGGGGTGTGTGTGTCTCAGTGTGTGTGTCTCAGTGTGTGTGGGGGTGTGTGTGTCTCAGTGTGTGTGTCAGTGTGTGTGTGTCTCAGTGTGTGTCTCAGTGTGTGTGTCAGTGTGTGTGTGTCTCAGTGTGTGTGTCTCAGTGTGTGGGGGTGTGATTGTGTGTCTCAGTGTGTGTGGGGGTGTGTGTGTCTCAGTGTGTGTGTCAGTGTGTGTGTGTCCCAGTGTGTGTGTCTCAGTGTGTGGGGTGTGTGTGTCCCAGTGTGTGTCAGTGTGTGTGTGTCTAGTGTGTGTCCCAGTGTGTGTGTCAGTGTGTGTGTGTCCCAGTGTGTGTGGGGGGTGTGTGTGTCTCAGTGTGTGTGTCAGTGTGTGTGTGTCTCAGTGTGTGTGTCTCAGTGTGTGTGGGGGTGTGTGTGTCTCAGTGTGTGTGTCAGTGTGTGTGTGTCTCAGTGTGTGTGTCTCCCAGTGTGTGTGTCAGTGTGTGTGTGTCTCAGTGTGTGTGGGGGTGTGTGTGTCTCAGTGTGTGTGTCAGTGTGGTGTGTCTCAGTGTGTGTGTCTCAGTGTGTGGGGGGTGATTGTGTGTCTCAGTGTGTGTGGGGGTGTGTGTGTCTCAGTGTGTGTGTCAGTGTGTGTGTGTCTCAGTGTGTGTGTCTCAGTGTGTGGGGGTGTGATTGTGTGTCTCAGTGTGTGTGGGGGTGTGTGTGTCTCAGTGTGTGTGTCAGTGTGTGTGTGTCTCAGTGTGTGTGTCTCAGTGTGTGGGGGTGTGATTGTGTGTCTCAGTGTGTGTCAGTGTGTGTGTGTGTCTCAGTGTGTGTGTGTCAGTGTGTGTGTGTGTCTCAGTGTGTGTCAGTGTATGTGTCAGTGTGTGTCAGTGTGTGTGTCTCAGTGTGTGTGTGTCAGTGTGTCAGTTTGTGTCTCAGTGAGTGTGTGTGTGTGTCAGTGTGTGTGTGTCAGTGTGTGTCTGTCAGTGTGTGTGTGTGTGTGTGTGTGTGTGTGTGTGTGTGTGTGTGTCTCAGTGTGTGTGTCTCAGTGTGTGTGGGGTGTGTGTGTGTGTCAGTGTGTCAGTGTCAGTGTGTGTCAGTGTGTGTGTCTCCAGTGTGTGTGTCTCAGTGTGTGTGTCAGTGTGTGTCAGTGTGTGTTTCAGTGTGTGTCTCAGTGTCAGTGTATGTGTCAGTGTGTGTGTGTGTCTCAGAGTGTGTGTGTCAGTCTGTGTGTGTGTCTCAGTGAGTGTGTGTGTGTGTGTGTGTGTGTGTGTGTGTGTGTGTGTGTGTGTGTGTGTGTGTGTGTGTCTCAGTGATCCAGAGTGAACAGCAGGACTGAGACTTTCTCCTCCACTAACTGATGCAGCAGAGACATTACTGTCTGTCTGTCCTGAGACACTGTGGACATATGGGCATATGGTCAGTCTGTCTGTCCTGAGGCACAGTGTGTGGGAGGGGCTTGGGGATGCAGGCATTAGAATAGGATGGAGAGCCAAGCAGGAGGGAGGGAGGGAGGGAGGGAGGGGGGGGAGGGAGGGAGGGAGGGAGGGAGGGGCAGACTGACAATCCACAGGGTGTGTGTGTGTGTTGACAGTAGCAGAAACATCACAGCTGGCTCTGAAATCAGACCTGAATAAAGGAACACAGATGCCAAGTAGGCTGCATGTCTACCCAACCTCCTCAACCCTCCTCTACCTCCTCAACCCTCCTCTACCTCCTCAACCCTCAACCCTCCTCTACCTCCTCAACCCTCCTCTACCTCCTCAACCCTCCTCAACCCTCCTCTACCTCCTCAACCCTCCTCTACCTCCTCAACCCTCCTCAACCCTCCTCTACCTCCTCAACCCTCCTCTACCTCCTCAACCCTCCTCTACCTCCTCAACCCTCCTCAACCCTCCTCAACCCTCCTCTACCTCCTCAACCCTCCTCAACCCTCCTCTACCTCCTCAACTCTCCTCAACCCTCCTCAACCCTCCTCTCTACCCTCCTCAACCCTCCTCAACCCTCCTCCACCTCTTCCTCCTCAACCCTCCTCCACCTCTTCCTCCTCAACCCTCCTCCACCTCCTCCTCAACCCTCCTCCACCTCCTCAACCCTCCTCCACCTCCTCAACCCTCCTCCACCTCTACCTCCTCTACCCTCCTCTACCCACCTCTTCCTCCTCAACCCTCCTCAACCCTCCTCCACCTCTACCCTCCTCAACCCTCCTCTACCCAACCTCCTCTACCCTCCTCAACCCTCCTCTACCCTCCTCTACCCTCCTCAACCCTCCTTAACCCTCCTCCACCTCTACCTCCTCTACCCTCCTCTACCCACCTCAACCCTCCTCTATCCCTCCTCAACCCTCCTCCACCTCTACCCACCTCAACCCTCCTCTACCCTGCTCAACCCTCCTCCACCTCTACCCTCCTCTACCCTCCTCAACCCTCCTCTACCCAACCTCCTCTACCCTCCTCTACCCTCCTCTACCCACCTCAACCCTCCTCTACCCTCCTCAACCCTCCTCCACCTCTACCCTCAGCCCCTCCTCTACCCTCCTCAACCCTCCTCTACCCAACCTCCTCTACCCACCCTCCTCTACCCTCCTCTACCCTCCTCAACCCTCCTCCTCTACCCTCCTCTACTCTCCTCTCACCCAACCTCCTCAACCCTCCTCTACCCTCCTCAACAC
>NW_024608861.1:65000-75000 GCF_018296145.1 Oncorhynchus tshawytscha | reverse complement strand
GGACTTTCTACTGCATAACACAACAAAACACATCGCTGCTCTCAAACAGCCAGACCAACCATTCCACCTATTAAAGGAGAACTGAAGGCAGGAAGTACTGGAAGCTGAAGGCGGGAAGTACTGAAAGCTGAAGGCAGGAAGTACTGAAAGATGAAGGCAGGAAGTACTGAAAGCTGAAGGCAGGAAGTACTGAAAACTGAAGGCAGGCAGGTACTGAAAGCTGAAGGCAGGCAGGTACTGAAAGCTGAAGGCAGGCAGGTACTGAAAGCTGAAGGCAGGAAGTACTGAAAGCTGAAGTACTGAAAGCTGAAGGCAGGAAGTACTGAAAGCTGAAGGCAGGAAGT
The DNA here is from genome assembly GCF_018296145.1 of Oncorhynchus tshawytscha. Taxonomy (NCBI): domain Eukaryota; kingdom Metazoa; phylum Chordata; class Actinopteri; order Salmoniformes; family Salmonidae; genus Oncorhynchus; species Oncorhynchus tshawytscha. Next base: position 74,656 of record NW_024608861.1, on the reverse strand, counting down.
TCTGAAAGCTGAAGGCAGGAAGTAAACAAAGTGATCATCTTCAGTCTATGGGGTGTGGTGTGTGTGTGTGTGTGTGTGTGTGTGTGTGTGTGTGTGTGTGTGTGTGTGTGTGTGTGTGTGTGTGTGTGTGTAGTTTGTGCTGTGCTGTGTGTGTGTGTGTGTGTGTGTGTGTGTGTGTGTGTGTGTGTGTGTGTGTGTGTGTGTGTGTGTGTGTGTGTGTGTGTGTGTGTGTGTGTGTGTGTGTGGTTGTGTGTGATTACAGGGTATATATCCTTTTACAGGAAATGTAAAACTTGTCGTGTGTTTGAGGTTTAAAAAGGAAGTCGATAATTTCCCCTTTTTAAATTTCAGACTTGATTTTCCATGTATCAACCCCTATGTGAATTATAATCCACGTAATAAATCACATTTCCTGTTTCCTGTTGCTGCAAACTGTCTCAAATGAAGATCCTACATGTGTATAGATGCTGATGCCCAGCTGATGGACACCATAGCGTTGGCTAGCTGATGGACACCATAGCGTTGTCTAGCTGATGGACACCATAGCGTTGGCTAGCTGATGGACACCATAGCGTTGGCTAGCTGATGGACACCATAGCGTTGGCTAGCTGATGGACACCATAGCGTTGGCTAGCTGATGGACACCATAGCGTTGGCTAGCTGATGGACACCATAGCGTTGGCTAGCTGATGGACACCATAGCGTTGGCTAGCTGATGGACACCATAGCGTTGGCTAGCTGATGGACACCATAGCGTTGTCTAGCTGATGGACACCATAGCGTTGTCTAGCTGATGGACACCATAGCGTTGGCTAGCCGATGGACACCATAGCGTTGGCTGCCGATGGACACCATAGCGTTGTCTAGCTGATGGACACCATAGCGTTGTCTAGCTGATGGACACCATAGCGTTGTCTAGCCGATGGACACCATAGCGTTGTCTAGCTGATGGACACCATAGCGTTGCCTAGCCGATGGACACCATAGCGTTGTCTAGCTGATGGACACCATAGCGTTGTCTAGCTGATGGACACCATAGCGTTGCCTAGCCGATGGACACCATAGCGTTGTCTAGCTGATGGACACCATAGCGTTGCCTAGCCGATGGACACCATAGCGTTGCCTAGCCGATGGACACCATAGCGTTGCCTATCCGATGGACACCATAGCGTTGCCTAGCCGATGGACACCATAGCGTTGCTTGGACACCATAGCGTTGCCTAGCTGATGGACACCATAGCGTTGCCTAGCCGATGGACACCATAGCGTTGCCTAGCTGATGGACACCATAGCGTTGCCTAGCCGATGGACACCATAGCGTTGCCTAGCCGATGGACACCATAGCGTTGCCTATCCGATGGACACCATAGCGTTGCCTAGCCGATGGACACCATAGCGTTGCCTAGCCGATGGACACCATAGCGTTGCCTAGCTGATGGACACCATAGCGTTGCCTAGCCGATGGACACCATAGCGTTGCCTAGCTGATGGACACCATAGCGTTGCCTAGCTGATGGACACCATAGCGTTGCCTAGCCGATGGACACCATAGCGTTGCCTAGCCGATGGACACCATTGCGTGTCTAATACGATTGGCATTGTTAGTGAGGATAATGGCTTGGGCGTGTATACACGTACCTTTGTGTGTGTGTGTGTGTGTGTGTGTGTGTGTGTGTGTGTGTGTGTGTGTTCCCCTCTCATTAAGTGTTGTAAACAGGATAATGGTTCCCCTGTGGTTCTTCACAGACGCTCTGCAGGTACACACACACACACACACACACACACACACACACACAACAAGACATTCCAGACACTCCCCGTCACTGTCACCGTGCCCTCGCCACGGTGATCAAAAGGCAACCACTTCCTGTCTCGCCCCCAAACAAAGCGGCTCCTGTGAGACACAAACACACACAACAAAGCAATGCTGAGCCAGCTCGTGTTCTTACTGTTCTCCTGCCGTACCGACCCTGTGGGAACGCAGAAAGAGATCAACAACAACAACAACAGAATATCAAAGTCCTGACTGGCTAGAGGATGTTTAGCTGAAACACAGACAGACAGGATATTAGTGACAGCCCAGTCCTGTCTAGAGGATGTTTAGCTGAAACACAGACAGGATATTAGTGGCAGCCCAGTACTGTCTAGAGGATGTTTAGCTGAAACACAGACAGGATATTAGTGACAGCCCAGTCCTGGCTAGAGGATGTTTAGCTGAAACACAGACAGGATATTAGTGACAGCCCAGTCCTGTCTAGAGGATGTTTAGCTGAAACACAGACAGGATATTAGTGGCAGCCCAGTCCTGGCTAGAGGATGTTTAGCTGAAACACAGACAGACAGGATATTAGTAACAGCCCCGTCCTGTCTAGAGGATGTTTAGCTGAAACACAGACAGGATATTAGTGGCAGCCCAGTCCTGGCTAGAGGATGTTTAGCTGAAACACAGACAGACAGACAGGATATTAGTAACAGCCCAGTCCTGTCTAGAGGATGTTTAGCTGAAACACAGACAGGATATTAGTGACAGCCCAGTCCTGTCTAGAGGATGTTTAGCTGAAACACAGACAGACAGGATATTAGTGACAGCCCAGTCCTGTCTAGAGGATGTTTAGCTGACACACAGACAGACAGGATATTAGTGACAGCCCAGTCCTGTCTAGAGGATGTTTAGCTGAAACACAGACAGGATATTAGTGACAGCCCAGTCCTGTCTAGAGGATGTTTAGCTGAAACACAGACAGACAGGATATTAGTAACAGCCCAGTCCTGTCTAGAGGATGTTTAGCTGTAACACAGACAGACAGGATATTAGTGACAGCCCCGTCCTGTCTAGAGGATGTTTAGCTGAAACACAGACAGACAGGATATTAGTGGCAGCCCAGTCCTGTCTAGAGGATGTTTAGCTGAAACACAGACAGGATATTAGTGACAGCCCAGTCCTGAATAGAGGATGTTTAGCTGTAACACAGACAGGATATTAGTGACAGCCCAGTCCTGTCTAGAGGATGTTTAGCTGAAACACAGACAGGATATTAGTAACAGCCCAGTCCTGTCTAGAGGATGTTTAGCTGAAACACAGACAGGATATTAGTGACAGCCCAGTCCTGTCTAGAGGATGTTTAGCTGAAACACAGACAGACAGGATATTAGTGACAGCCCAGTCCTGTCTAGAGGATGTTTAGCTGAAACACAGACAGGATATTAGTAACAGCCCAGTACTGGCTAGAGGATGTTTAGCTGAAACACAGACAGGACAGCCCAGTCCTGGCTAGAGGATGTTTAGCTGAAACACAGACAGGATATTAGTGACAGCCCAGTCCTGTCTAGAGGATGTTTAGCTGAAACACAGACAGACAGGATATTAGTAACAGCCCAGTCCTGTCTAGAGGATGTTTAGCTGAAACACAGACAAGATATTAGTGACAGCCCAGTCCTGTCTAGAGGATGTTTAGCTGAAACACAGACAGACAGGATATTAGTGACAGCCCAGTCCTGTCTAGAGGATGTTTAGCTGAAACACAGACAGACAGGATATTAGTGACAGCCCAGTCCTGTCTAGAGGATGTTTAGCTGCTACACAGACAGACATGATATTAGTAACAGCCCAGTCCTGTCTAGAGGATGTTTAGCTGAAACACAGACAGACAGGATATTAGTAACAGCCCAGTCCTGTCTAGAGGATGTTTAGCTGCTACACAGACAGGATATTAGTGGCAGCCCAGTCCTGTCTAGAGGATGTTTAGCTGTAACACAGACAGACAGGATATTAGTGGTAGCCCAGTCCTGTCTAGAGGATGTTTAGCTGTAACACAGACAGGATATTAGTGGCAGCCCAGTCCTGTCTAGAGGATGTTTAGCTGAAACACAGACAGACAGGATATTAGTAACAGCCCAGTCCTGTCTAGAGGATGTTTAGCTGAAACACAGACAGGATATTAGTAACAGCCCAGTACTGGCTAGAGGATGTTTAGCTGTAACACAGACTGGATATTAGTTGCAGCCCAGTCCTGTCTAGAGGATGTTTAGCTGAAACACAGACAGACAGGATATTAGTAACAGCCCAGTCCTGTCTAGAGGATGTTTAGCTGAAACACAGACAGGATATTAGTGACAGCCCAGTCCTGTCTAGAGGATGTTTAGCTGAAACACAGACAGGATATTAGTGGCAGCCCAGTCCTGTCTAGAGGATGTTTAGCTGAAACACAGGATATTAGTAACAGCCCAGTCCTGTCTAGAGGATGTTTAGCTGAAACACAGACAGACAGGATATTAGTGACAGCCCAGTCCTGTCTAGAGGATGTTTAGCTGAAACACAGACAGACAGGATATTAGTAACAGCCCAGTCCTGTCTAGAGGATGTTTAGCTGTAACACAGACAGGATATTAGTGGCAGCCCAGTACTGTCTAGAGGATGTTTAGCTGAAACACAGACCGACAGGATATTAGTAACAGCCCAGTCCTGGCTAGAGGATGTTTAGCTGAAACACAGACAGACAGGATATTAGTGACAGCCCAGTCCTGTCTAGAGGATGTTTAGCTGAAACACAGACAGGATATTAGTGGCAGCCCAGTACTGTCTAGAGGATGTTTAGCTGAAACACAGACAGGATATTAGTGACAGCCCAGTCCTGGCTAGAGGATGTTTAGCTGAAACACAGACAGGATATTAGTGACAGCCCAGTCCTGTCTAGAGGATGTTTAGCTGAAACACAGACAGGATATTAGTGGCAGCCCAGTCCTGGCTAGAGGATGTTTAGCTGAAACACAGACAGACAGGATATTAGTGACAGCCCAGTCCTGTCTAGAGGATGTTTAGCTGAAACACAGACAGGATATTAGTGGCAGCCCAGTCCTGGCTAGAGGATGTTTAGCTGAAACACAGACAGACAGGATATTAGTAACAGCCCAGTCCTGTCTAGAGGATGTTTAGCTGAAACACAGACAGGATATTAGTGACAGCCCAGTCCTGTCTAGAGGATGTTTAGCTGAAACACAGACAGACAGGATATTAGTGACAGCCCAGTCCTGTCTAGAGGATGTTTAGCTGAAACACAGACAGACAGGATATTAGTGACAGCCCAGTCCTGTCTAGAGGATGTTTAGCTGAAACACAGACAGGATATTAGTGACAGCCCAGTCCTGTCTAGAGGATGTTTAGCTGAAACACAGACAGACAGGATATTAGTAACAGCCCAGTCCTGTCTAGAGGATGTTTAGCTGTAACACAGACAGACAGGATATTAGTGACAGCCCAGTCCTGTCTAGAGGATGTTTAGCTGAAACACAGACAGACAGGATATTAGTGGCAGCCCAGTCCTGTCTAGAGGATGTTTAGCTGAAACACAGACAGGATATTAGTGACAGCCCAGTCCTGAATAGAGGATGTTTAGCTGTAACACAGACAGGATATTAGTGACAGCCCAGTCCTGTCTAGAGGATGTTTAGCTGAAACACAGACAGGATATTAGTAACAGCCCAGTCCTGTCTAGAGGATGTTTAGCTGAAACACAGACAGGATATTAGTGACAGCCCAGTCCTGTCTAGAGGATGTTTAGCTGAAACACAGACAGACAGGATATTAGTGACAGCCCAGTCCTGTCTAGAGGATGTTTAGCTGAAACACAGACAGACAGGATATTAGTGACAGCCCCGTCCTGTCTAGAGGATGTTTAGCTGAAACACAGACAGGATATTAGTAACAGCCCAGTACTGGCTAGAGGATGTTTAGCTGAAACACAGACAGGATATTAGTAACAGCCCAGTCCTGGCTAGAGGATGTTTAGCTGAAACACAGACAGGATATTAGTGACAGCCCAGTCCTGTCTAGAGGATGTTTAGCTGAAACACAGACAGACAGGATATTAGTAACAGCCCAGTCCTGTCTAGAGGATGTTTAGCTGAAACACAGACAGACAGGATATTAGTAACAGCCCAGTCCTGTCTAGAGGATGTTTAGCTGCTACACAGACAGGATATTAGTGGCAGCCCAGTCCTGTCTAGAGGATGTTTAGCTGTAACACAGACAGACAGGATATTAGTGGTAGCCCAGTCCTGTCTAGAGGGTGTTTAGCTGTAACACAGACAGGATATTATTGGCAGCCCAGTCCTGTCTAGAGGATGTTTAGCTGAAACACAGACAGACAGGATATTAGTAACAGCCCAGTCCTGTCTAGAGGATGTTTAGCTGAAACACAGACAGGATATTAGTAACAGCCCAGTACTGGCTAGAGGATGTTTAGCTGTAACACAGACTGGGATATTAGTTGCAGCCCAGTCCTGTCTAGAGGATGTTTAGCTGAAACACAGACAGACAGGATATTAGTAACAGCCCAGTCCTGTCTAGAGGATGTTTAGCTGAAACACAGACAGGATATTAGTGACAGCCCAGTCCTGTCTAGAGGATGTTTAGCTGAAACACAGACAGGATATTAGTGGCAGCCCAGTCCTGTCTAGAGGATGTTTAGCTGAAACACAGACAGGATATTAGTAACAGCCCAGTCCTGTCTAGAGGATGTTTAGCTGAAACACAGACAGACAGGATATTAGTGACAGCCCAGTCCTGTCTAGAGGATGTTTAGCTGTAACACAGACAGACAGGATATTAGTGACAGCCCAGTCCTGTCTAGAGGATGTTTAGCTGTAACACAGACAGGATATTAGTGACAGCCCAGTCCTGTCTAGATGATGTTTAGCTGAAACACAGACAGACAGGATATTAGTAACAGCCCAGTCCTGTCTAGAGGATGTTTAGCTGAAACACAGACAGACAGGATATTAGTGACAGCCCAGTCCTGTCTAGAGGATGTTTAGCTGCTACACAGACAGACATGATATTAGTAACAGCCCAGTCCTGTCTAGAGGATGTTTAGCTGAAACACAGACAGACAGGATATTAGTAACAGCCCAGTCCTGTCTAGAGGATGTTTAGCTGCTACACAGACAGGATATTAGTGGCAGCCCAGTCCTGTCTAGAGGATGTTTAGCTGTAACACAGACAGACAGGATATTAGTGGTAGCCCAGTCCTGTCTAGAGGATGTTTAGCTGTAACACAGACAGGATATTAGTGGCAGCCCAGTCCTGTCTAGAGGTTTATGTTTAGCTGAAACACAGACAGACAGGATATTAGTAACAGCCCAGTCCTGTCTAGAGGATGTTTAGCTGAAACACAGACAGGATATTAGTGACAGCCCAGTCCTGTCTAGAGGATGTTTAGCTGAAACACAGACAGGATATTAGTGGCAGCCCAGTCCTGTCTAGAGGATGTTTAGCTGAAACACAGACAGGATATTAGTAACAGCCCAGTCCTGTCTAGAGGATGTTTAGCTGAAACACAGACAGACAGGATATTAGTGACAGCCCAGTCCTGTCTAGAGGATGTTTAGCTGAAACACAGACAGACAGGATATTAGTAACAGCCCAGTCCTGTCTAGAGGATGTTTAGCTGTAACACAGACAGGATATTAGTGGCAGCCCAGTACTGTCTAGAGGATGTTTAGCTGAAACACAGACAGACAGGATATTAGTAACAGCCCAGTCCTGGCTAGAGGATGTTTAGCTGAAACACAGACAGACAGGATACTAGTGACAGCCCAGTCCTGTCTAGAGGATGTTTAGCTGTAACACAGACAGGATATTAGTGGCAGCCCAGTCCTGTCTAGAGGATGTTTAGCTGAAACACAGACAGGATATTAGTGACAGCCCAGTCCTGTCTAGAGGATGTTTAGCTGAAACACAGACAGACAGGATACTAGTGACAGCCCAGTCCTGTCTAGAGGATGTTTATCTGCTACACAGGATCAGTCAACATAGTGTGACAGTCAGGATTTAAGTGATTCCTGCTGTTCTGAGTGACAGGTTGTTGAGTTAGTTAAGTGCTTAGGGACACAGACGGACAGTACACCACCACATTCAGAACGATTACAGAACCTTTAGCTAAGCCTTGGACCCCTAGTCGTAGAGAGAGTGGCCATAGTTGTCGGCTGGCCTGTCGGTTTCATCTGATTTCTCTCACAGCTGATCTAATGGAGTTTTATCATCACGTTAGAGTCTGAATCCTAAATAGAACCCTATTCCCTATATAGTGCACTACTTTTGACCACGGCCCATAAGGGTCAGTAGTGCACTATATAGGGAATAGGGCACCATTGGGGAAACATCCGTGGAGTGCTGTCCTGCTCGAGGTTAACCCCATGAACCTGACAGAACCACGCCCAGGGGACCAGCGGGGTGGTCAGTTGAAACCTCAGTACCCGTCTGAAGGGCGCGACCTCTATGGCAGCAGAGGGAGTGCAGAGGAAGCATCATCTCCTCTTTCACAGACACACCCTGTCCTCTTGTCTCTCCTCTCTACCCTCCCTCCCCTCCTCTCCCCTCCTTCCCTCCCTCCCTCCCTCCCTCCCCTCCTCTCCCCTCCTTCCCTCCCTCCCTCCCTCCCCTCCTCCCTCCCTCTCCCCTCCCTCCCATCCTCTCCCCTCCCTCCCCTCCTCCCCTCCCTCCCATCCTCCACTCCTCTCTCCTCCCTCCCCCCTCCCCCCCCACCCCCTCCTCTCTCCTCCCATCCTCTCCTCTTTCCTTCATCCTCTCCTCTCTCCCCTCCCTCCCCCATCCTCTCCCTCCCCTCCCATCCTCCCTCCCCCTCCCCCATCTCTCCTCCCTCCCCTCCTCTCCCCTCCCTCCCATCCTCCCCTCCTCTCTCCTCCCATCCTCTCCTCTTTCCTTCATCCTTGCCTCTCTCCCCCCTCCCTCCCATCCTCTCCTCTCCCTCCCCTCCCTCCCTCCTCTCCCTCCTCTCCCCCTCCCCCCATCCTCTCCTCTCCCTCCATCCTCTCCTTTCCCCTCCCTCTCTCCCCCCCCCTCCCACCCTCCCTCCCTCCCTCCCTCCCATCCTCTCCCCTCCCTCCCTCCCTCCCTCCCATCCTCTCCTCTCTCCCCCCCTCCCTCCCATCCTCTCCTCCCTCTCCCCTCCCTCCTCTCTCTCCTCTCCCCTCCCCCATCCTCTCCTCTCTCCTCCATCCTCTCCTCTCTCCTCCATCCTCTCCCCACTCTTCTCTCCTCTTCCCCCTCCCATCCTCTCCTTTCTCCCCTTCCCTCTCTCCCCTCCCTCCCACCCACCCTCCCATCCCTCCTCCCTCCCTCCCTCCCTCCCTCCCTCCCTCCCTCCCTCCCTCCCATCCTCTCCTCTCTCCCCTCCCTCCCTCCCATCCTCTCCTCTCTCCCCTCCCTCCCTCCCTCCCTCCCATCCTCTCCTTTCCCCTCCCTCCCTCCCTCCCTCCCTCCCATCCTCTCCTCTCTCCCCCCCTCCCTCCCTCCCTCCCTCCTATCCTCTCCTCTCTCCCCTCCCTCCCTCCCATCCTCTCCTCTCTCTCCTCCCTCCCTCCCATCCTCTCCTCCCTCCCTCCCTCCCATCCTCTCCTCTCTCCCCCTCCCTCCCTCCCACCCTCCTCTCCTCTCTTCCCTCCCCTCTCTCCTCTCTCCCCTCCCCCATCCTCTCCTCTCTCCTCCATCCTCTCCTCTCTCCTCCATCCTCTCCCCACTCTTCTCTCCTCTTCCCCCCCCCATCCTCTCCTTTCTCCCTTCCCTCTCTCCCCTCTCCCTCCCACCCCCTCCCATCCTCTCCTCCCTCCCTCCCTCCCTCCCTCCCTCCCATCCTCTC
>NW_024608861.1:50000-60000 GCF_018296145.1 Oncorhynchus tshawytscha | reverse complement strand
TGGTGTGTGTGTTACTGTGTATGGTGTGTGTGTGTGTGTGTGTGTGTGTGGGGACAGCTGGTGTGGGTGTGGATTTCTGTGTTGTTAGACAGTGTTACTGTGTGTGTTCCTCCAGCACGGTAGGAGGAGTGTGTGGGGGGTGTGTGTGTGTGTGTACTGTGTATGGTGTGTGTGTGGTGGTGTGGAGTGAGTGTGTGTGTGGGGGGGTGGTAGGAGTGTGGGGGGTGGTGTGTGTGTGTGTGTGTGTGGGGGTGGAGGAGGTGTTAGGAGGAGGTGTGTGGGGGTAGGAGGCTGTGTATGGTGTGTGTGTGTTACTGTGTAGGATTGTGTGTGTTGTGTGTGTGTGGGGTAGGACAGAGCAGGATGTGTGGGGGGGTAGGAGGATGCTGTTGTGTGTGGGGGTCCAGCACGTGTGGGGGGTGTGTTAGGAGGAGTGTGTGGGGGTAGGAGGAGTGTGTGAGGGGGTGGAGGAGTGTCTGGGGACATTGGGTGTGTGGGACAGGAGGAGTGTGTGGGGGGTGGTGGAGTGTGTGTGGGGGGGGTAGGAGGTGTGTGGGGGGGGGTAGGAGGAGTGTGTGGGGGGGGGGTAGGAGGAGTGTGTGGGGGGTAGAAGATTAATGGGGCGGGGTATGGGGTGGGGGTGTTTGGGTACATGGGGAGAGGGAGAAGGGAGACATGTTCACTGGCAGCCTGGGAGTCACTTTTAAACCTTTCATCATAATCAACTGGGATTGGGGGTATGTAAATCACCTGTCATCATAATCAACTGGGATTGGACGTATGTAAATCACCCTTCATCATAATCAACTGGGATTGGACGTATGTAAATCACCCTTCATCATAATCAACTGGGATTGGAGGGCTGTAAATCACCCTTCATCATAATCAACTGGGATTGGAGGGCTGTAAATCACCCTTCATCATAATCAACTGGGATTGGAGGGCTGTAAATCACCCTTCATCATAATCAACTGGGATTGGGGGTAAATCACCCTTCATCATAATCAACTGGGATTGGGGCTGTAAATCACCCTTCATCATAATCAACTGGGATTGGAGGGCTGTAAATCACCCTTCATCATAATCAACTGGGATTGGAGTATGTAAATCACCCTTCATCATAATCAACTGGGATTGGAGGTATGTAAATCACCCTTCATCATAATCAACTGGGATTGGAGGCTGTAAATCACCCTTCATCATAATCAACTGGGATTGGAGGTACGTATGTAAATCACCCTTCATCATAATCAACTGGGATTGGAGGTATGTAAATCACCCTTCATCATAATCAACTGGGATTGGAGGGCTGTAAATCACCCTTCATCATAATCAACTGGGATTGGACGTATGTAAATCACCCTTCATCATAATCAACTGGGATTGGAGGGCTGTAAATCACCCTTCATCATAATCAACTGGGATTGGAGGGCTGTAAATCACCCTTCATCATAATCAACTGGGATTGGACATAAATCACCCTTCATCATAATCAACTGGGATTGGACGTATGTAAATCACCCTTCATCATAATCAACTGGGATTGGACGTATGTAAATCACCCTTCATCATAATCAACTGGGATTGGACGTATGTAAATCACCCTTCATCATAATCAACTGGGATTGGACGTATGTAAATCACCCTTCATCATAATCAACTGGGATTGGACATATGTAAATCACCCTTCATCATAATCAACTGGGATTGGACGTATGTAAATCACCCTTCATCATAATCAACTGGGATTGGACGTATGTAAATCACCCTTCATCATAATCAACTGGGATTGGACGTATGTAAATCACCCTTCATCATAATCAACTGGGATTGGAGGGCTGTAAATCATAGATAATTATACCACAGAAAACCAATATAGAGCTGTGAGAGTGCTTTGACATGTGTCTTGTTGCTGACAAGTGACTATAATGGGAAATGTAATTCAATACAACACTGTCTGATTTATGGATTATCAGACAGATCAGGTACCTTTAGAACAGGCTTATCAGACAGATCAGGTACCTTTAGAACAGGCTCATCAGACAGATCAGGTACCTTTAGAACAGGCTTATCAGACAGATCAGGTACCTTTAGAACAGGCTTATCAGACAGATCAGGTACCTTTAGAACAGGCTTATCAGACAGATCAGGTACCTTTAGAACAGGCTTATCAGACAGATCAGGTACCTTTAGAACAGGCTTATCAGACAGATCAGGTACCTTTAGAACAGGCTTATCAGACAGATCAGGTACCTTTAGAACAGGCTTATCAGACAGATCAGGTACCTTTAGAACAGGCTTATCAGACAGATCAGGTACCTTTAGAACAGGCTTATCAGACAGATCAGGTACCTTTAGAACAGGCTTATCAGACAGATCAGGTACCTTTAGAACAGGCTTATCAGACAGATCAGGTACCTTTAGAACAGGCTTATCAGACAGATCAGGTACCTTTAGAACAGGTCTTATCAACATATCTGACAGATCCTTCTTCTCTCCAATTAAAACTCTAGATTGCAATCTGTTGTACCACATGCTACACGTTCCTCTTTACCAGGCTCGGAGACACTTATCACAGTGAGTTATAGATTACACCACAGTGAGTTATAGAACACCACAGTGAGTTATAGAGGTTACACCACAGTGAGTTATGAGGTTACACCACAGTGAGTTATAGAACAGGCTTACAACACAGTGAGTTATAGAGGAGGTTACAACACAGTGAGTTATAGAGGTTACAACACAGTGAGTTATAGAGGAGAACAACACAGTGAGTTATAGAGGAGGTCAACACAGTGAGTTATAGAGGAGGTTACAACACAGTGAGTTATGTTACAACACAGTGAGTTATAGAGGAGGTTACAACACAGTGAGTTATAGAGGAGGTTACAACACAGTGAGTTATAGAGGTTACAACACAGTGAGTTATAGAGGAGTTTAAATCACAGTGAGTTATAGAGGAGGTTACAACACAGTGAGTTATAGAGGAGGTTACAACACAGTGAGTACAACACAGTGAGTTATAGAGGTTACAACACAGTGAGTTATAGAGGAGGTTACAACACAGTGAGTTATAGAGGAGGTTACAACACAGTGAGTTATAGAGGAGGTTACAACACAGTGAGTTATAGAGGAGGTTACAACACAGTGAGTTATAGAGGAGGTTACAACACAGTGAGTTATAGAGGTTACAACACAGTGAGTTATAGAGGAGGTTACAACACAGTGAGTTATAGAGGAGGTTACAACACAGTGAGTTATAGAGGAGGTTACAACACAGTGAGTTATAGAGGTTACAACACAGTGAGTTATAGAGGAGGTTACAACACAGTGAGTTATAGAGGAGGTTACAACACAGTGAGTTATAGAGGAGGTACAACACAGTGAGTTATAGAGGAGGTTACAACACAGTGAGTTATAGAGGAGGTTACAACACAGTGAGTTATAGAGGAGGTTACAGCACAGTGAGTTATAGAGGAGGTTACACCACAGTGAGTTATAGAGGAGGTTACAACACAGTGAGTTATAGAGGTTACACCACAGTGAGTTATAGAGGACGTTACACCACAGTGAGTTATAGAGGTTACACCACAGTGAGTTATAGAGGTTACAACACAGTGAGTTATAGAGGAGGTTACAACACAGTGAGTTATAGAGGAGGTTACAACACAGTGAGTTATAGAGGAGGTTACAACACAGTGAGTTATAGAGGAGGTTACAACACAGTGAGTTATAGAGGAGGTTACAACACAGTGAGTTATAGAGGAGGTTACAACACAGTGAGTTATAGAGGTTACAACACAGTGAGTTATAGAGGTTACAACACAGTGAGTTATAGAGGAGGTTACAACACAGTGAGTTATAGAGGAGGTTACAACACAGTGAGTTATAGAGGTTACAACACAGTGAGTTATAGAGGAGGTTACAACACAGTGAGTTATAGAGGAGGTTACAACACAGTGAGTTATAGAGGTTACAACACAGTGAGTTATAGAGGTTACAACACAGTGAGTTATAGAGGTTACAACACAGTGAGTTATAGGTAGGTTACAACACAGTGAGTTATAGAGAGGTTACAACACAGTGAGTTATAGAGGAGGTTACAACACAGTGAGTTATAGAGGAGGTTACAACACAGTGAGTTATAGAGGAGGTTACAACACAGTGAGTTATAGAGGAGGTTACAACACAGTGAGTTATAGAGGTTACAACACAGTGAGTTATAGAGGAGGTTACAACACAGTGAGTTATAGAGGTTACAACACAGTGAGTTATAGAGGTTACAACACAGTGAGTTATAGAGGAGGTTACAACACAGTGAGTTATAGAGGTTACAACACAGTGAGTTATAGAGGAGGTTACAACACAGTGAGTTATAGAGGAGGTTACAACACAGTGAGTTATAGAGGAGGTTACAACACAGTGAGTTATAGAGGTTACAACACAGTGAGTTATAGAGGTTACACACAGTGAGTTATAGAGGAGGTTACAACACAGTGAGTTATAGAGGTTACATCACAGTGAGTTATAGAGGAGGATACAACACAGTGAGTTATAGAGGTTACAACACAGTGAGTTATAGAGGAGGTTACAACACAGTGAGTTATAGAGGAGGTTACAACACAGTGAGTTATAGAGGAGGTTACAACACAGTGAGTTATAGAGGAGGTTACAACACAGTGAGTTATAGAGGAGGTTACAACACAGTGAGTTATAGAGGAGGTTACAACACAGTGAGTTATAGAGGAGGTTACAACACAGTGAGTTATAGAGGTTACAACACAGTGAGTTATAGAGGAGGTTACAACACAGTGAGTTATAGAGGTTACAACACAGTGAGTTATAGAGGTTACAACACAGTGAGTTATAGAGGTTACAACACAGTGAGTTATAGAGGAGGTTACAACACAGTGAGTTATAGAGGTTACAACACAGTGAGTTATAGAGGAGGTTACAACACAGTGAGTTATAGAGGAGGTTACAACACAGTGAGTTATAGAGGAGGTTACAACACAGTGAGTTATAGAGGTTACAACACAGTGAGTTATAGAGGAGGTTACAACACAGTGAGTTATAGAGGAGGTTACACACAGTGAGTTATAGAGGAGGTTACAACACAGTGAGTTATAGAGGAGGTTACAACACAGTGAGTTATAGAGGAGGTTACAACACAGTGAGTTATAGAGGAGGTTACAACACAGTGAGTTATAGAGGTTACAACACAGTGAGTTATAGAGGAGGTTACAACACAGTGAGTTATAGAGGTTACAACACAGTGAGTTATAGAGGAGGTTACAACACAGTGAGTTATAGAGGAGGTTACAACACAGTGAGTTATAGAGGAGGTTACAACACAGTGAGTTATAGAGGAGGTTACACCACAGTGAGTTATAGAGGTTACAACACAGTGAGTTATAGAGGTTACAACACAGTGAGTTATAGAGGAGGTTACAACACAGTGAGTTATAGAGGAGGTTACAACACAGTGAGTTATAGAGGAGGTTACAACACAGTGAGTTATAGAGGAGGTTACAACACAGTGAGTTATAGAGGAGGTTACAACACAGTGAGTTATAGAGGAGGTTACAGCACAGTGAGTTATAGAGGAGGTTACAACACAGTGAGTTATAGTTATAGAGGTTACAACACAGTGAGTTATAGACAACACAGTGAGTTATAGAGGAGGTTACAACACAGTGAGTTATAGAGGAGGTTACAACACAGTGAGTTATAGAGGAGGTTACAACACAGTGAGTTATAGAGGAGGTTACAACACAGTGAGTTATAGAGGAGGTTACAACACAGTGAGTTATAGAGGTTACAACACAGTGAGTTATAGAGGAGGTTACAACACAGTGAGTTATAGAGGAGGTTACAACACAGTGAGTTATAGAGGTTACAACACAGTGAGTTATAGAGGAGGAGTTACAACACAGTGAGTTATAGAGGAGGTTACAACACAGTGAGTTATAGAGGTTACACCACAGTGAGTTATAGAGGAGGTTACAGCACAGTGAGTTATAGAGGAGGTTACAACACAGTGAGTTATAGAGGAGGTTACACCACAGTGAGTTATAGAGGAGGTTACACCACAGTGAGTTATAGAGGTTACACCACAGTGAGTTATAGAGGAGGTTACAACACAGTGAGTTATAGAGGAGGTTACAACACAGTGAGTTATAGAGGTTACAACACAGTGAGTTATAGAGGTTACAACACAGTGAGTTATAGAGGTTACAACACAGTGAGTTATAGGAGGTTACAACACAGTGAGTTATAGAGGTTACAACACAGTGAGTTATAGAGGAGGTTACAACACAGTGAGTTATAGAGGTTACAACACAGTGAGTTATAGAGGAGGTTACAACACAGTGAGTTATAGAGGAGGTTACAACACAGTGAGTTATAGAGGAGGTTACAACACAGTGAGTTATAGAGGTTAGGAGTTACAACACAGTGAGTTATAGAGGAGGTTACAACACAGTGAGTTATAGAGGTTACAACACAGTGAGTTATAGAGGAGGTTACAACACAGTGAGTTATAGAGGAGGTTACAACACAGTGAGTTATAGAGGAGGTTACAACACAGTGAGTTATAGAGGAGGTTACAACACAGTGAGTTATACAGTGAGTTATAGAGGAGGTTACAACACAGTGAGTTATAGAGGAGGTTACAACACAGTGAGTTATAGAGGAGGTTACAACACAGTGAGTTATAGAGGAGGTTACAACACAGTGAGTTATAGAGGAGGTTACAACACAGTGAGTTATAGAGGAGGTTACAACACAGTGAGTTATAGAGGTTACAACACAGTGAGTTATAGAGGAGGTTACAACACAGTGAGTTATAGAGGGTTACAACACAGTGAGTTATAGAGGAGGTTACAACACAGTGAGTTATAGAGGAGGTTACAACACAGTGAGTTATAGAGGAGGTTACAACACAGTGAGTTATAGAGGAGGTTACAACACAGTGAGTTATAGAGGTTACAACACAGTGAGTTATAGAGGAGGTTACAACACAGTGAGTTATAGAGGAGGTTACAACACAGTGAGTTATAGAGGGTTACACACAGTGAGTTATAGAGGAGGTTACAACACAGTGAGTTATAGAGGAGGTTACAACACAGTGAGTTATAGAGGAGGTTACAACACAGTGAGTTATAGAGGAGGTTACAACACAGTGAGTTATAGAGGTTACAACACAGTGAGTTATAGAGGTTACAACACAGTGAGTTATAGAGGTTACAACACAGTGAGTTATAGAGGAGGTTACAACACAGTGAGTTATAGAGGAGGTTACACCACAGTGAGTTATAGAGGAGGTTACACCACAGTGAGTTATAGAGGTTACAACACAGTGAGTTATAGAGGAGGTTACAACACAGTGAGTTATAGAGGAGGTTACAACACAGTGAGTTATAGAGGAGGTTACAACACAGTGAGTTATAGAGGAGGTTACAACACAGTGAGTTATAGAGGAGGTTACAACACAGTGAGTTATAGAGGAGGTTACAACACAGTGAGTTATAGAGGAGGTTACAACACAGTGAGTTATAGAGGAGGTTACAACACAGTGAGTTATAGAGGAGGTTACAACACAGTGAGTTATAGAGGTTACAACACAGTGAGTTATAGAGGAGGTTACAACACAGTGAGTTATAGAGGGTTACAACACAGTGAGTTATAGAGGAGGTTACAACACAGTGAGTTATAGAGGAGGTTACAACACAGTGAGTTATAGAGGAGGTTACAACACAGTGAGTTATAGAGGAGGTTACAACACAGTTTATAGAGGTTACAACACAGTGAGTTATAGAGGAGGTTACAACACAGTGAGTTATAGAGGAGGTTACAACACAGTGAGTTATAGAGGAGGTTACAACACAGTGAGTTATAGAGGAGGTTACAACACAGTGAGTTATAGAGGAGGTTACAACACAGTGAGTTATAGAGGAGGTTACAACACAGTGAGTTATAGAGGAGGTTACAACACAGTGAGTTATAGAGGACAACACAGTGAGTTATAGAGGTTACAACACAGTGAGTTATAGAGGAGGTTACAACACAGTGAGTTATAGAGGAGGTTACAACACAGTGAGTTATAGAGGAGGTTACAACACAGTGAGTTATAGAGGAGGTTACAACACAGTGAGTTATAGAGGAGGTTACAACACAGTGAGTTATAGAGGTTACAACACAGTGAGTTATAGAGGAGGTTACAACACAGTGAGTTATAGAGGAGGTTACACCACAGTGAGTTATAGAGGAGGTTACAACACAGTGAGTTATAGAGGAGGTTACAACACAGTGAGTTATAGAGGAGGTTACAACACAGTGAGTTATAGAGGAGGTTACAACACAGTGAGTTATAGAGGTTACAACACAGTGAGTTATAGAGGAGGTTACAACACAGTGAGTTATAGAGGAGGTTACAACACAGTGAGTTATAGAGGAGGTTACAACACAGTGAGTTATAGAGGTTACAACACAGTGAGTTATAGAGGAGGATACAACACAGTGAGTTATAGAGGTTACAACACAGTGAGTTATAGAGGAGGTTACAACACAGTGAGTTATAGAGGAGGTTACAACACAGTGAGTTATAGAGGTTACACCACAGTGAGTTATAGAGGTTACAACACAGTGAGTTATAGAGGTTACACCACAGTGAGTTATAGAGGAGGTTACAACACAGTGAGTTATAGAGGAGGTTACAACACAGTGAGTTATAGAGGAGGTTACAACACAGTGAGTTATAGAGGTTACAACACAGTGAGTTATAGAGGAGGTTACAACACAGTGAGTTATAGAGGAGGTTACAACACAGTGAGTTATAGAGGAGGTTACAACACAGTGAGTTATAGAGGAGGTTACAACACAGTGAGTTATAGAGGAGGTTACAACACAGTGAGTTATAGAGGAGGTTACAACACAGTGAGTTATAGAGGAGGTTACAACACAGTGAGTTACAGAGGAGGTTACAACACAGTGAGTTATAGAGGTTACACCACAGTGAGTTATAGAGGAGGTTACAGCACAGTGAGTTATAGAGGTTACAACACAGTGAGTTATAGAGGAGGTTACAACACAGTGAGTTATAGAGGAGGTTACAACACAGTGAGTTATAGAGGAGGTTACATCACAGTGAGTTATAGAGGAGGTTACAACACAGTGAGTTATAGAGGTTACAACACAGTGAGTTATAGAGGAGGTTACATCACAGTGAGTTATAGAGGAGGTTACAACACAGTGAGTTATAGAGGTTACAACACAGTGAGTTATAGAGGAGGTTACAACACAGTGAGTTATAGAGGAGGTTACAACACAGTGAGTTATAGAGGAGGTTACATCACAGTGAGTTATAGAGGAGGTTACAACACAGTGAGTTATAGAGGTTACAACACAGTGAGTTATAGAGGTTACAACACAGTGAGTTATAGAGGAGGTTACAACACAGTGAGTTATAGAGGAGGTTACAACACAGTGAGTTATAGAGGAGGTTACAACACAGTGAGTTATAGAGGAGGTTACAACACAGTGAGTTATAGAGGTTACAACACAGTGAGTTATAGAGGTTACACCACAGTGAGTTATAGAGGAGGTTACAACACAGTGAGTTATAGAGGAGGTTACAACACAGTGAGTTATAGAGGAGGTTACACCACAGTGAGTTATAGAGGAGGTTACAACACAGTGAGTTATAGAGGAGGTTACAACACAGTGAGTTATAGAGGAGGTTACACCACAGTGAGTTATAGAGGAGGTTACAACACAGTGAGTTATAGAGGAGGTTACATCCTATCTGTTGGTTTAAATACATTGTTTTCATGACTATCTCAAAAATATCCAGTCCCAAATGGCACCCTATTCCATACATAGTGGACCCTATTCCCTACATAGTGCACCCTATTCCCAACATAGTGCGCCCTATTCCCTACATAGTGCACCCTATTCCCTACATAGTGCACCCTATTCCCTACATAGTGCACCCTATTCC
>NW_024608861.1:10000-32500 GCF_018296145.1 Oncorhynchus tshawytscha | reverse complement strand
GAGACGGGAGAGAAAGAGAGAGACGGGAGAGAAAGAGAGAGACGGGAGAGAAAGAGAGAGACGGGAGAGAAAGAGAGATACAGGAGAGAAAGAGAGAGACAGGAGAGAAAGAGAGACGGGAGAGAAAGAGAGAGACGGGAGAGAAAGAGAGAGACGGGAGAGAAAGAGAGAGACAGGAGAGAAAGAGAGAGACAGGAGAGAAAGAGAGAGACGGGAGAGAAAGAGAGAGAGAGAGAGAGAGAGAGAAAAGAGAGAGACAGGAGAGAAAGAGAGAGACGGGAGAGAAAGAGAGAGACAGGAGAGAAAGAGAGAGACAGGAGAGAAAGAGAGAGACGGGAGAGAAAGAGAGAGACAGGAGAGAAAGAGAGAGACAGGAGAGAAAGAGAGAGACAGGAGAGAAAGAGAGAGACAGGAGAGAAAGAGAGAGACAGGAGAGAAAGAGAGAGACAGGAGAGAAAGAGAGAGACAGGAGAGAAAGAGAGAGACAGGAGAGAAAGAGAGAGACAGGAGAGAAAGAGAGAGACAGGAGAGAAAGAGAGAGAGAAAGAGAGAGACGGAGAGAAAGAGAGAGACGGGGAGAGAAAGAGAGAGACAGGAGAGAAAGAGAGAGACAGGAGAGAAAGAGAGAGACAGGAGAGAGAGAGAGACGGGAGAGAAAGAGAGAGAGACAGGAGAGAAAGAGAGAGACAGGAGAGAAAGAGAGAGACAGGAGAGAAAGAGAGAGACAGGAGAGAAAGAGAGAGACAGGAGAGAAAGAGAGAGACAGGAGAGAAAGAGAGAGACAGGAGAGAAAGAGAGAGACAGGAGAGAAAGAGAGAGAGAAAGAGAGAGACGGGAGAGAAAGAGAGAGACGGGAGAGAAAGAGAGAGACGGGAGAGAAAGAGAGAGACGGGAGAGAAAGAGAGAGACAGGAGAGAAAGAGAGAGATGGGAGAGAAAGAGAGAGACGGGAGAGAAAGAGAGAGACAGGAGAGAAAGAGAGAGACGGGAGAGAAAGAGAGAGAGACGGGAGAGAAAGAGAGAGACGGGAGAGAAAGAGAGAGACGGGAGAAAGAGAGAGACGGGAGAGAAAGAGAGAGACAGGAGAGAAAGAGAGAGATGGGAGAGAAAGAGAGAGACGGGAGAGAAAGAGAGAGACGGGAGAGAAAGAGAGAGAGACGGAGAGAAAGAGAGAGACAGGAGAGAAAGAGAGAGACAGGAGAGAAAGAGAGAGACGGGAGAGAAAGAGAGAGACGGGAGAGAAAGAGAGAGACGGGAGAGAAAGAGAGAGACGGGAGAGAAAGAGAGATACAGGAGAGAAAGAGAGAGACAGGAGAGAAAGAGAGACGGGAGAGAAAGAGAGAGACGGGAGAGAAAGAGAGAGACGGGAGAGAAAGAGAGAGACAGGAGAGAAAGAGAGAGACAGGAGAGAAAGAGAGAGACGGGAGAGAAAGAGAGAGAGAGAGAGAGAGAGAGAGAGAAAGAGAGAGACAGGAGAGAAAGAGAGAGACAGGAGAGAAAGAGAGAGACAGGAGAGAAAGAGAGAGACAGGAGAGAAAGAGAGAGACGGGAGAGAAAGAGAGAGAGACAGGAGAGAAAGAGAGAGACAGGAGAGAAAGAGAGAGACAGGAGAGAAAGAGAGAGACAGGAGAAAAAGAGAGAGACAGGAGAGAAAGAGAGAGACGGGAGAGAAAGAGAGAGACAGGAGAGAAAGAGAGAGACGGGAGAGAAAGAGAGAGACAGGAGAAAGAGAGAGACAGGAGAGAAAGAGAGAGACAGGAGAGAAAGAGAGAGAGAAAGAGAGAGACGGGAGAGAAAGAGAGAGACGGAGAGAAAGAGAGAGACGGGAGAGAAAGAGAGAGACAGGAGAGAAAGAGAGAGACAGGAGAGAAAGAGAGATGGGAGAGAGACGGGAGAGAAAGAGAGAGACAGGAGAGAAAGAGAGAGAGAGAGGGAGAGAAAGAGAGAGACGGAGAGAAAGAGAGAGACGGGAGAGAAAGAGAGAGACGGGAGAGAAAGAGAGACAGGAGAGAAAGAGAGAGACAGGAGAGAAAGAGAGAGATGGGAGAGAAAGAGAGAGACGGAGAGAAAAGAGAGAGACGGGAGAGAAAGAGAGAGACGGGAGAGAAAGAGAGAGACAGGAGAGAAAGAGAGAGACGGGAGAGAAAGAGAGAGACGGGAGAGAAAGAGAGAGACGGAGAGAAAAGAGAGAGACAGGAGAGAAAGAGAGAGACAGGAGAGAAAGAGAGAGACGGAGAGAAAGAGAGAGACGGGAGAGAAAGAGAGAGACGGGAGAGAAAGAGAGAGACAGGAGAGAAAGAGAGAGACAGGAGAGAAAGAGAGAGACGGGAGAGAAAGAGAGAGAGAGAGAGAGAGAGAGAGAAAGAGAGAGACAGGAGAGAAAGAGAGAGACGGAGAGAAAGAGAGAGAGACAGGAGAGAAAGAGAGAGACAGGAGAGAAAGAGAGAGACGGGAGAGAAAGAGAGAGACAGGAGAGAAAGAGAGAGACAGGAGAGAAAGAGAGAGACAGGAGAGAAAGAGAGAGACAGGAGAAAAAGAGAGAGACAGGAGAGAAAGAGAGAGACGGGAGAGAAAGAGAGAGACAGGAGAGAAAGAGAGAGACGGGAGAGAAAGAGAGAGACAGGAGAGAAAGAGAGAGACAGGAGAGAAAGAGAGAGACAGGAGAGAAAGAGAGAGACAGGAGAGAAAGAGAGAGGGGAGAGACAGACCGAGCGAGACAAAGAGAAAGAGAGAGACAGGAGAGAGAGGTACAAATCATAGAATCAACTATTAAAGACTCCCAGAACCCACTGGATTCTCCAATTACACTGAATGAACTACAGGACAAAATACAAACCCTCCAACCCCCAAACAATCCCTGTGGGGTTGATGGTATCCTAATGAAATTATAAAATATAAAAACCAATTTTTAAACTCTTTAACATCATCCTCAGTTCTGGCAAATTCTCCAATATTTGGAACCAAGGACTGACCACATGAATCCACAAAAGTGGAGACGAATTTGAGCTCATTAACTACCAGGGGATAGGAGTCCACAGCAACCTTGGGAAAATCCTCTGCATTATCATTAACAACAGACTCGTACATTTCCTCAATGAAAACAATGTACTGATGTCAAATTGTTTTTTTTAACCAAATTGCCATACAACAGACCATGTGTTCACCCTGCACACCCTAATTGACAACCAAACAAACCAAAACAAAGGCAAAGTCTTTTCATGCTTTGTTGATTTCAAAAAAGCCTTCGACTCAATCTGGCATGAGGGTCTGCTATACAAACTGATGGAAAGTGGTGTTGGGGGTAAAACATACGACATCATAAAATCCATGTACACAAACAACAAGTGTGCGGTTAAAATTGGCAAAAACACACACATTTCTTCACACAGGGTCGTGGGGTGAGACAGGGATGCAGCTTAAGTCCACCCTCTTCAACATATAGATCAACGAATTGGCGAGGGCACTAGAAAAGTCTGCAGCACCCAGCCTCACCCTACTAGAATCTGAAGTCAAATGTCTACTGTTTGCATTTTCTGCACAGATTCTGTCAGACCTGGGCCCTGACAGACCTGGGCCCTGACAGACCTGGGCCCTGACAGACCTGGGCCCTGACAGACCTGGGCCCTGACAGACCTGGGCCCTGACAGACCTGGGCCCTGTCAGACCTGGGCCCCTGACAGACCTGGGCCCTGACAGACCTGAGCCCTGACAGACCTGGGCCCTGACAGACCTGGGCCCTGTCAGACCTGGGCCCTGTCAGACCTGGGCCCTGTCAGACCTGGGCCCTGTCAGACCTGGGCCCTGACAGACCTGGGCCCTGACAGTCTCTGTCAGACAAAAATAATGGTGTTCCAAAAAAGGTCCAGTTGCCAGGACCACAAATACAAAATCCATCTAGACACCGTCGCCCAAGAGCACACAAACAACTATACATACCTCGGCCTAAACATCAATGACACATCGGAGGGTAAGATGTCTGTTCCACCAACCACGTCGGAGGGTAAGATGTCTGTTCCACCAACCACTTGGAGGGTAAGATGTCTGTTCCACCAACCACGTTGGAGGGTTAGATGTCTGTTCCACCAACCACTTGGAGGGTAAGATGTCTGTTCCACCAACCACGTTGGAGGGTTAGATGTCTGTTCCACCAACCACGTTGGAGGGTTAGATGTCTGTTCCACCAACCACGTTGGAGGGTAAGATGTCTGTACCACCAACCACGTTGGAGGGTAAGATGTCTGTTCCACCAACCACGTCGGAGGGTAAGATGTCTGTTCCACCAACCACGCCGGAGGGTTAGATGTCTGTTCCACCAACCACGTTGGAGGGTTAGATGTCTGTTCCACCAACCACGTTGGAGGGTTAGATGTCTGTTCCACCAACCACGTTGGAGGGTAAGATGTCTGTTCCACCAACCACGTTGGAGGGTTAGATGTCTGTTCCACCAACCACGTTGGAGGGTAAGATGTCTGTTCCACCAACCACGTTGGAGGGTTAGATGTCTGTTCCACCAACCACTTGGAGGGTAAGATGTCTGTTCCACCAACCACGTTGGAGGGTAAGATGTCTGTTCCACCAACCACGTTGGAGGGTAAGATGTCTGTTCCACCAACCACTTGGAGGGTAAGATGTCTGTTCCACCAACCACGTTGGAGGGTAAGATGTCTGTTCCACCAACCACGTTGGAGGGTTAGATGTCTGTTCCACCAACCACGTTGGAGGGTTAGATGTCTGTTCCACCAACCACGTTGGAGGGTTAGATGTCTGTTCCACCAACCACGTTGGAGGGTAAGATGTCTGTACCACCAACCACGTTGGAGGGTAAGATGTCTGTTCCACCAACCACGTCGGAGGGTAAGATGTCTGTTCCACCAACCACGTTGGAGGAGGGTTAGATGTCTGTTCCACCAACCACGTTGGAGGGTTAGATGTCTGTTCCACCAACCACGTTGGAGGGTTAGATGTCTGTTCCACCAACCACGTTGGAGGGTAAGATGTCTGTTCCACCAACCACGTTGGAGGGTTAGATGTCTGTTCCACCAACCACGTTGGAGGGTAAGATGTCTGTTCCCAACCACGTTGGAGGGTTAGATGTCTGTTCCAAACCACGTTGGAGGGTTACCAACCACGATGTCTGTTCCACCAACCACGTTGGAGGGTAAGATGTCTGTTCCACCAACCACGTTGGAGGGTAAGATGTCTGTTCCACCAACCACGTTGGAGGGTAAGATGTCTGTTCCACCAACCACGTTGGAGGGTAAGATGTCTGTTCCACCAACCACGTTGGAGGGTAAGATGTCTGTTCCACCAACCACGTTGGAGGGTTAGATGTCTGTTCCACCAACCACGTTGGAGGGTAAGATGTCTGTTCCACCAACCACGTTGGAGGGTAAGATGTCTGTTCCACCAACCACGTTGGAGGGTAAGATGTCTGTTCCACCAACCACGTTGGAGGGTAAGATGTCTGTTCCACCAACCACGTTGGAGGGTTAGATGTCTGTTCCACCAACCACGTTGGAGGGTTAGATGTCTGTTCCAAGATGATCCGTTCCACCAACCACGTTGGAGGGTTAAGATGTCTGTTCCACCAACCACGTTGGAGGGTTAGATGTCTGTTCCACCAACCACGTTGGAGGGTTAGATGTCTGTTCCACCAACCACGTTGGAGGGTTAGATGTCTGTTCCACCAACCACGTTGGAGGGTAAGATGTCTGTTCCACCAACCACGTTGGAGGGTTAGATGTCTGTTCCACCAACCACGTTGGAGGGTTAGATGTCTGTTCCACCAACCACGTTGGAGGGTAAGATGTCTGTTCCACCAACCACGTTGGAGGGTTAGATGTCTGTTCCACCAACCACGTTGGAGGGTTCCACCAACCACGATGTCTGTTCCACCAACCACGTTGGAGGGTTAGATGTCTGTTCCACCAACCACGTTGGAGGGTTAGATGTCTGTTCCACCAACCACGTTGGAGGGTTAGATGTCTGTTCCACCAACCACGTTGGAGGGTTAGATGTCTGTTCCACCAACCACGTTGGAGGGTTAGATGTCTGTTCCACCAACCACGTTGGAGGGTTAGATGTCTGTTCCACCAACCACGTTGGAGGGTAAGATGTCTGTCTGTCCACCAACCACGTTGGAGGGTTAGATGTCTGTTCCACCAACCACGTTGGAGGGTTAGATGTCTGTTCCACTGTCTCTCCACGTTGGAGGGTTAGATGTCTGTTCCACCAACCACGTTGGAGGGTTAGATGTCCGTTCCACATAAAAGTCAGTCTAATTTACTTGAAACTAAATTCTACCAAAGTCAGATTTGTGTTTCTTGGTTATTTACATTGTTCTGTTCACAAGCTGTTTTTCAAATGTTTGAGTTTCAACTGAGAAGACAACGGGGGGGACAACTAGTCAGACTCTCAATACCACGACATGACTCCAGTAGCGTTACCACGGTAACCTCCAGCCCTTCTCCGTCTCTGTGACTGTCTCTGTATCTGTGACTATCTCTGTCTCTGTGACTGTCTCTGTCTCTGTGACTGTCTCTGTCTCTCTGTCTGTCTCTATCTCTCTGTCTGTCTCTATCTGTCTCTGTGCCTATCTCTGTCTGTCTCTGTGACTATCTCTGTGACTATCTCTGTGACTATCTCCGTCTCTGTGAATATCTCTGTCTCTGTGACTATCTCTGTCTCTGTTGCTATCTCTGTCTCTGTGACTATCTCTGTCTCTGTGTCCATCTGTCTCTCTATCTGTCTGTCTCTGTCTCTCTGTGTCTGTCTGTCTCTGTGACTCTGTCTGTCTCTGTGACTATCTCTGTCTCTCTATCTGTCTCTGTCTGTCTGTCTCTGTCTCTCTGTGTCTGTCTGTCTCGTGACTCTGTCTGTCTCTGTGACTATCTCTGTCTCTCTATCTGTCGTCTCTGTCTGTCTGTCTGCTGTCTCTCTGTGTCTGTCTGTCTCTGTGACTCTGTCTGTCTCTGTCATTTATCTCTGTCTAGCGCAATCTGTCACTGACTGTGTATGTCACGTGATTTCAAATAGTGTTTGAAAGGTCAGAACCAGCCTTTACTAAGAACAACACTTTGTGATTTAATCCCGGTGAATTCCGCCTCTGAAAAACCCTAATTAGAAATGAAATGGCTTAATGCTTACCAGGGCCCCAGGGGAGCAAATGATTGTTTGTTTAAAGGAATAAGGGTTCACAGAGGAGACAAACCCATCCTCTTCCTGACAGCGTCTCAGACATCCAGTTCTCAGAGACTTACTTACGAATTCTAAAAAGCCTCAAGTCTTGCTCTATATTTTATACAAGTTGAATATTTTAAAGATCAACCCACAACAGCCAATGAATAAAATTTCTTTGGGAACCGAATCTGGCTTCAAAAAACATCTCATCTGTCCTATCAAATTACAGAGGGAGGGATCACCCTTCTATCACGGGAGAGATTCTACAGACAACTTCAGGGAGGTAAACAGGAGGGAGAGGATCAACACAGCTTACTGCCTCTCTATCCCTCCCTCCGCTCCTCATCCCTCTCTGCCTCCATCCCCCTCTCTCTTTCTCTCTCCCTCCCTCCGGGAGATCCCTCCCTGTCTCATCCTTCCTGCCTCCATCCCAGAGTTCTGTTCTGCTCTCCCTCCTCCGCTCTGGTCTGTCCTCCCTCCGCTCCTCATCCCTGCTGCTTCCATCCCCTCTCTCTTCTCTCTCTCCCTCCTCTCCGCCTATCCCTCTCTCCGATCTCATCCTCGCTGCTCCATCCCTCTCTCTTTATGTCTCCCTCTCCGAACCTCATCCATTTCCTCCCTCCCCCTCCCTCTCCCTCCATTCCCCTCTCTCTCCCTCTCTCCCCTACAGAACCTGCTGCCTCGACTTCTTAATGTTCTCTCCCTCCGTCCAGCCAGAAGAGGACTGGCCACCCCCATCCCTTCCCTCCATCTACCTGGTACAGTCAGAAGAGGACTGGTCACCCCTCCATCCTGGTTCCTCTCTCCATCCCAGTCTCTAGAGAGCCCACTGAAGGGACCCCTCATCCCATCTCCTCAGCAGCATCAAAGTCACAACAGAACAGCAGAGGCCTGGTTAGCATCCCTACCTGTGATATGTTGACCAGAAGAGGACTGTCACCCATAGTGATATGCCCAGAGGGAGTTACTGTCTACCTGGTACAGCCAGAGTGACTGGTCACCCCTATATATGCCTGGTTCCTCTCCATAGTGATACAGCCAGAGGAGTGTGGTCACCCTATGATATGCCCAGAGGAGTGTATTGTCTCCATAGTGTTGTATGACCAACATCAGTTGAATATAACATCTCGTCTTTAACCTCTAGTGATATGTTGACCAGAGGAATTCTATTGTCTCCATAGTGACTTCCTGTTTCAGAGGATTAAACTAGTCTCCATGTTTCATATTCCTGTTAGAGGAGTTATTGTCTCCCTAGTGTTGACCAGACAGTGTATTGTCTCCATAGTGATATGTTGACCAGAGTGATCCTGTCTCCATAGTACTTGAACAAAAAACAAAATAAACTTTAAAATGCTACATAGTGTTGATCCTGAGGAGTGCATTGTCTCCATAGTGGGTTTTCACCTTTTACACTATTCGATGTGTTTCATTTATCCATAGTGAATGTTGAACCACAGACTGATTGTCTCCAGTATATCACGTGATTTCAATAGTGTTTGAACCCAGGAGTCTAGTGTCTCCATAGTGTTACCAGAGGAGTGTTTCAGTCACCATAGTTTGTATTTCACACGGAGGGTGTATTGTCTCCAAATGATATGTTGACCAGAGGAGTGTATTGTCTCCATAGTGACCAGAGGGGTGTATTGTCTCCATAGTGAATAAGACCAGAGGAGACAGTCTCCATAGTGATATGTTGTCATCCAGTTCCAGAGGAGTGTATTGTCTCCATAGTGCCTCAAGTCTTGCTGTATATTTTATACAATAGTGAATATTTTAAAAGATTGTCCCACTGTTGAGCCAATGAGTGTATTGTCTCCATACTGGGAACCAGTCTGTGCTAAAAATAACATCTCATCTGTCCTATCAAATTACAGAGGGATTCATCACCCTTCTATCAGAGGAGTGTATTCTACAGACAACCATCAGTGGGTAAACAGGCCGTCCGCATCAACACAGTGTATTGCCTCTCTATCCCTCCCTCCGCTCCTCATCCCTCTTGTCTCCATCCCCTGTTGACCTCTGTATTGTCTCCATAGTGATATCATCCTTCTCTGCCTCCATCCGTGTATCCCTCCATAGTGTTGACCAGAGGAGTGTATTGTCCCCCTCTCTGATATGTTCCCTCCTCCTCCCTCATCCCTCGCTGTCTCCATAGTGATATGTCTCCCTCCCTCCGCCCCTCATCCCTCCCCAGAGATCCTCATCCTCCATATCCCCTTCTTTATCTCTCCCTCCCTCCGTCCTCACCATTTCTGTATTGTCTCTCTAGTGTCTGACCTCCATTACCCCTCTTTCATCCCTAGTGATATGTCCCTCTCCCTCCGTCCCTTGTCCCTCCATCCCTTGACCGAGGAGTGTATTGTCTCCATAGTGATATGTTCCCCTCCGTATTGTCCTCCATCCCTCAACATCCCTGTCTCCATCCCAGTGATATCTAGAGAGCCAGAAGGAGTGTTAAGTTCTCCCCATCTCCAGCAGCATCAAAGTCACAACAGAACAGCAGAGGAGAATATTGTCTCCATAGTGATATGTTGACCAGAGGAGTGTATTGTCCCCATAGTGTTGACCAGAGGAGTGTATTGTCTCCATAGTGATATGACCAGAGGAGTGTATTGTCTCCATAGTGATATGTTGACCAGAGGAGTGTATTGTCTCCATAGTGTTGACCAGAGGAGTGTATTGTCTCCATAGTGTTGACCAGAGGAGTGTATTGTCTCCATAGTGATATGTTGACCAACCAGAGGAGTGTATTGTCTCCATAGTGATATGTTGACCAGAGGAGTGTATTGTCTCCATAGTGATATGACCAGAGGAGTGTATTGTCTCCATAGTGATATGTTGACCAACCAGAGGAGTGTATTGTCTCCATAGTGATATGACCAGAGGAGTGTATTGTCTCCATAGTGATATGTTGACCAGAGGAGTGTATTGTCTCCATAGTGTTGACCAGAGGAGTATGTCTCCATAGTGTTGACCAGAGGAGTGTATTGTCTCCATAGTGTATGACCAGAGGAGTGTGTCTCCATTGTCTCCATAGTGTTGACCAGAGGAGTGTATTGTCTCCATAGTGTTGACCAGAGGAGTGTATTGTCTCCATAGTGTTGACCAGAGGAGTGTATTGTCTCCATAGTGATATGTTGACCAACCAGAGGAGTGTATTGTCTCCATGGTGATATGTTGACCAGAGGAGTGTATTGTCTCCATAGTGATATGTTGACCAGAGGAGTGTATGTCCCCATAGTGTTGACCAGAGGAGTGTATTGTCTCCATAGTGATATGTTGACCACCAGAGGAGTGTATTGTCTCCATAGTGATATGTTGACCAGAGGAGTGTATTGTCTCCATGGTGATATGTTGACCAGAGGAGTGTATTGTCTCCATAGTGTTGACCAGAGGAGTGTATTGTCTCCATAGTGTTGACCAGAGGAGTGTATTGTCTCCATATAGTGTTGACCAGAGGAGTGTATTGTCTCCATAGTGTTGACCAGAGGAGTGTATTGTCTCTATAGTGTTGACCAGAGGAGTGTATTGTCTCCATAGTGATATGACCAGAGGAGTGTATTGTCTCCATAGTGTTGACCAGAGGAGTGTATTGTCCTCCCTAGTGTTCTGCCAAACCTCCAGCTGAACTGAACTTGTCTCCATAGTGTTGACCAGAGGAGTGCACCCTGTACTCCACACTGTGAAGTAGTGTTGACAGAATCGGGTGTATTGGACACCATAGTGTTGAGCAGCGAGAACACGGCACGTGCAACCCTGTACCAGTCCAAACGTGACACTAACGAGGAGTGACCTTGTCTCCATAGAACTGACATCTGGAACATCCTAATGACTCCATAGTGTTGACCAGAGGACTACATCTGAAACATCCTTCCCATGACATTCTGCCAAACCTCCAGCTGAAACTCAGAACTCAGTCTTGGAAACAAATAGAACTACATCTGAAACATCCTAATGAGTACCTGACCAAACAAATAGAACACATCTGAAACATCCTAGTGACCTATACAGGGAAACCAATAGAACTACATCTGAGGATCCGACCTCCACGTGACCTCTGGTTAACCAATAGAACTACATCTGAAACATCTTAATGACCCTCAGGGACCAGTCCAAACTACACTAACGAATGGATAAATGACCTCTGGAAACCAATAGAACTACATCTGAAACATCCTAATGACCTCCACATGACCTCTGGAAACCAATAGAACTACATCTGAAACATCTTAATGACCTCCACATGACCTCTGGAAACCAATAGAACTACATCTGAAACATCTTAATGACCTCCACATGACCTCTGAAACAAATAGAACTACATCTGAAACATCCTAATGACCTCCACATGACCTCTGGAAACAAATATAACTACATCTGAAACATCCTAATGACCTCCACATGACCTCTGGAAACAAATAGAACTACAGCTGAAACATCTGGTTGACCTGTACATGACCTCTGGAAACCAATAGAAAGAGAGAGAGAAAGAGAGAGAGAGAGATTGAGAGAGAGAGAGAGAAAAGAGAGAGAGAGACAGAGAGAGAGAGAGAGAAGAAAGAGAGAGAGACAGACAGAGAGAGAGAAAAGACAGAGAGAGAGAGAAAGACAGAGGACAGAGACAGAGAGAGACAGAGAGAGACAGAGAGAGAGAGACAGAGAGAGAGAGACAGAGAGAGACAGAGAGAGAGAGACAGAGAGAGAGAGAGACAGAGAGAGAGACAGAGGACAGAGACAGAGAGAGAGACAGAGAGAGACAGAGAGAGAGAGAGAGAGAGAGAGACAGAGAGAGAGACAGAGAGAGAGAGACAGAGAGAGACAGAGGAGACAGAGAGAGACAGAGGACAGAGGACAGAGACAGAGAGAGACAGAGAGAGAGAGACAGAGAGAGAGAGACAGAGAGAGAGACAGAGAGAGACAGAGACAGAGAGAGACAGAGAGAGAGAGAGAGAGAGTTGAATGGTTTCAGTAATCAGTAATGAGCCTAGTGGAGGAGGATATCAGAGCCGGGTTGCATCACCACGTGGAACCCTACTCCCTTTATAGTGCACTACCCATGAACAGGGCCCATAGGGATCTGGTCTAACGTAGTGCACCACAACATAGATAGATAGGGTGCCATTTGGGATACAAGCCAAGCTGTCTGCTTCCTCGGTCTAAAGGTCAACTCTCATTGCCATTCCAGCAGGGTGAGGACACAAACACACGGTGTTCATGCTCAGACACTCCATCAGCCATTAGCATTTATCTCATAAGAGACAACATGCATATATTCACCCACCTATGACCGATGTCCTAAATGGTTCCCTATCCAGTACACTACTTTAGACCAGAGACCTATAGAACCCTATAGTGGCACCCTATTCCCTATCCAGTACACTACTTTAGACCAGAGCCCTATAGAACCCTATTCCCTATATATAGTGCACTACTTTAGACCAGAGCCCTATGGCACCATATTCCCTATCCAGTACACTACTTTAGACCAGAGCCCTATGGCACCCTATCCCCTATCCAGTACACTACTTTAGACCAGAGCCCTATGGCACCCTATCCCCTATATAGTGCACTACTTTAGACCAGAGCCCTATGGCACCCTATCCCCTATATAGTGCACTACTTTAGACCAGAGCCCTATGGCACCATATTCACTATCCATCTGTCAGTAAACACCAGACATCACCTGTAGATCATCTGTCAGTAAACACCAGACATCGCCTGTAGATCACCTATAGATCATCTGTCTATAAACACCAGACATCACCTGTAGATCACCTATAGATCATCTGTCAGTAAACACCAGACATCACCTATAGATCATCTGTCAGTAAACACCAGACATCACCTGTAGATCTTTAACATATAGCTGAAGGAGTG
Organism: Oncorhynchus tshawytscha; assembly: GCF_018296145.1. Taxonomy (NCBI): domain Eukaryota; kingdom Metazoa; phylum Chordata; class Actinopteri; order Salmoniformes; family Salmonidae; genus Oncorhynchus; species Oncorhynchus tshawytscha. Next base: position 19,445 of record NW_024608861.1, on the reverse strand, counting down.
TGTGTGTATAGATAAGTTGGCGTGTGGGAGGCCCTGTCCTCTCTCTCCTCTCTGCTGAATCCTAGAGATGTAACTGAACATCATTAAAGAGGAGGGCACACGACTCCTGGAGGAGAGGAGAGGAGAAGGGAGGAGGGCACACAACTCCTGGGTGATGCTAATGGTTAACTTGGCCCCAGAACACTCGGGCTAAACAGTGTCTGTTGCTGTGACTGCTGGCATCTCAACGCTATTAAGTGTGTGTGTTAAGACTCCATTTGAAGGTCACCACCACTCAACGATGAGGAGGAGGGAAGGAGAGGAGGAGGGGAGGAGAGGAGAGGAGGGGGATGAGAGGGGAGGTGAGAGAGAGGAGGTGAAGAGAGGAGATGGAGAGAGGAGGTGGGGAGAGAGGAGGGGAGGAGAGGGAAGATGAGAGAAAATGGAGGAAGGGGGAGAGAGATGAGGGGAGAGAGAGGAGGTGGGGAGAGAGGGGAGGGTAGAGAGAGGCGGTTGGAAGAGAGGGGAGGGTAGAGAGGGGAGGTGGGAAGAGAGGGGAGGTGAGAGAGAGGAGGTGGGGAGAGGGGAGGTGGAGAGAGGTGGGGAGAGAGGGGAGGGTAGAGAGAGGAGGATAGAGAGAGGAGGTGGGGAGAGAGAGGGAGGGTAGAGAGAGGAGGTGGGGAAAGAGAGGAGGGTAGAGAGAGAGGTGGGGAGGGGGGGTAGAGAGAGGAGGTGGGGAGAGGGAGGGGAGAGAGGAGGTGGGGAGAGAGAGGGTGAGGGGAGGTGGGGAGAGAGGGGAGGTGAGAGAGGAGGTGGGGAGAGAGGGGAGGGTAGAGAGAGGAGGTGGGGAGAGAGGGAGGGTAGAGAGAGGAGGTGGGGAGAGAGGGGAGGGTAGAGAGAGGAGGTGGGGAGAGAGGGAGGGTAGAGAGAGGAGGTGGGGAGAGAGGGGAGGGTAGAGAGAGGAGGTGGGGGGAGAGAGGGGAGGGTAGAGAGAGGAGGTGGGGAGAGAAGGGAGGGTAGAGAGAGGAGGTGGTGGGGGAGAGAGGGGAGGGTAGAGAGAGGAGGTGGTGGGGAGAGAGGGAGGGTAGAGAGAGGAGGTGGTGGGGAGAGAGGGGAGGGTAGAGAGAGGAGGTGGTGGGGGAGAGAGGGGAGGGTAGAGAGAGGAGGTGGTGGGGAGAGAGGGGAGGGTAGAGAGAGGAGGTGGTGGGGAGAGTATGTGAGAGGCGAGGATAGAGAGGAGGTGGTGGGGAGAGAGGGGAGGGTAGAGAGAGGAGGTGGTGGGGTGAGAGGCGAGGATAGAGAGGAGGTGGTGGGGAGAGAGGGAGGGTAGAGAGAGGAGGTGGTGGGGTGAGAGGGGAGGGTAGAGAGGAGGTGGTGGGGAGAGAGGGGAGGATAGAGAGGGAGGTGGTGGGGAGAGAGGGAGGGTAGAGAGGAGGTGGGGAGAGAGGGGAGATGGAGAGAGAGGAGGGGTGAGAGAGTATGTGGGAGAGAGGGGAGATGGAGAGAGAGGAGGGGGAGAGAGGAGGGGGAGAGAGGAGGGGAGAGAGGGAGGGGGAGAGAGGAGGCGGAGAGAGAGGAGGCGGGAGAGAGGAGGCGGGGAGGAGGGCGGAGAGAGAGGAGATGGAGAGAGAGGAGGGGTGAGAGAGTATGTGAGGAGAGAGGAGAGGCGGGGAGAGAGGAGAGGTGGGGAGAGAGGGATCAGAGAGAGACACAAATTAACGGAGAGGTCCGCCCACTGGCCTCCCCCACGTCTCCCCCTGTCTGGAGAGGCCTCACCCAGTCAGCAATTAAAAAGACATGGACCACCACGCACCTCACACACACACACACACACACACACACACACACACACACACACACACACAATATTTCTGTGGAAATCATCTCAACCCCTCTACAGTAGCTGCAGAGAACCTCCTGTCCTATAGTTTAACTGTAGTTATAACAGACAGTATAAACCTCCTGTCCTATAGTTTAACTGTAGTTATAACAGACAGTATAAACCTACTGTCCTATAGTTTAACTGTAGTTATAACAGTATAAACCTCCTGTCCTATAGTTTAACTGTAGTTATAACAGACAGTATAAACCTCCTGTCCTATAGTTTAACTGTAGTTATAACAGACAGTATAAACCTCCTGTCCTATAGTTTAACTGTAGTTATAACAGACAGTATAAACCTCCTGTCCTATAGTTTAACTGTAGTTATAACAGGGATCATAAACCTCCTGTCCTATAGTTTAACTGTAGTTATAACAGTATAAACCTACTGTCCTATAGTTTAACTCTTATAATTAAGGACACTGTATAAACCTTAAGGGATCTGTCCTATAGTTTAACTGTAGTTATAACAGACAGTATAAACCTACTGTCCTATAGTTTAACTGTAGGGGATTATAACAGACAGTATAAACCTACTGTCCTATAGTTTAACTGTAGTTATAACAGACAGTATAAACAGTCCTATACCAAGACCTGACTGTCCCTTCATACCAGTCTGTCAGATCTGGGATCCACATTAAGGACACTGTCTACCTTCAGGGATCTGGGATCCACATTAAGGACACTGTCTACCTTCAGGGGATCTGGGATCCACATTAAGGACACTGTCTACCTTCAGGGGATCTGGGATCCACATTAAGGACACTGTCTACCTTCAGGGGATCTGGGATCCACATTAAGGACACTGTCTACCTTCAGGGATCTGGGATCCACATTAAGGATGTCTACCTTCAGGGGATCCCACATTAAGGACACTGTCTACCTTCAGGGATCTGGGATCCACATTAACGCTTGGGAGACACTCCTGAGACCACACACACACAGCGACCATTTGGGAGTCACTCCTGAGACCACACACACACACAGCGACCGTTTGGGAGTCACTCCTGAGACCACACACACACACAGCGACCATTTGGGAGTCACTCCTGAGACCACACACACACACAGCGACCGTTTGGGAGTCACTCCTGAGACCACACACACACACAGCGACCGTTTGGGAGTCACTCCTGAGACCACACACACACACAGCGACCGTTTGGGAGTCACTCCTGAGACCACACACACACACACACAGCAAACCGTTTGGGAGATACTCCTGAGACCCCCTGGAGAAAATAATTGAGTAGAGTGGAGTCGGTTGAGTTTCCTTGACCCCAAAAAGGGAGGGTGAGTGTATTTGTTTTTAAAAGAGTGTGTTTGAAAGAGTAAGTGTGTGTATGAGAATGGGTGTGTATGTTTGAGAGTGTGTGTGTGTGTGTGTGAGGCAGAGGAACTGAAGGATCATCTTTAGGAGGAGGGGTAAAGGAGGTGAAGGAAGAGGAGGATGCCTTTAGGGACTGAAAGGTTACAGTAAGTGCAGTATTTATCTCCTTTATGCCGAGAGCTCCCATGGGGCCACAGGGCCATAACAATAAATCACTACTGACAGAGAGACGAGGAACTCAACCACTTAGAAAGTCTATAGCCGAACAACAAGTCTATATGGTGTGGTGGAGTGGAGTTCACCATGGAGAAATAAGGGTGTGGATGAATACTGTATACTGGTTTACTGTGGGTGGAGTGGAGTTCACCATGGAGAAATAAGGGTGTGGATGAATACTGTATACTGGTTTACTGTGGGGTGGAGTGGAGTTCACCATGGAGAAATAAGGGTGTGGATGAATACTGTATACTGGTTTACTGTGGGGTGGAGTGGAGTTCACCATGGAGAAATAAGGGTGTGGATGAATACTGTATACTGGTTTACTGTGGATAAATACTGTATACTGGTTTACTGTGGATAAATACTGTATACTGGTTTACTGTGGATGAATACTGTATACTGATTTACTGTGGGGTGGAGTGGAGTTCACCATGGAGAAATAAGGGTGTGGATGAATACTGTATACTGGTTTACTGTGGATAAATACTGTATACTGATTTACTGTGGATAAATACTGTATACTGGTTTACTGTGGATGAATACTGTATACTGGTTTACTGTGGATAAATAAGGGTGTGGATGAATACTGTATACTGGTTTACTGTGGGGTGGAGTTCTGGAGAAATAAGGGTGTGGATGAATACTGTATACTGGTTTACTGTGGATAAATACTGTATACTGGTTCACTGTGGATAAATACTGTATACTGATTTACTGTGGATAAATACTGTATACTGGTTCACTGTGGATGAATACTGTATACTGATTTACTGTGGATAAATACTGTATACTGGTTCACTGTGGATAAATACTGTATACTGGTTTACTGTGGATAAATACTGTATACTGGTTTACTGTGGATAAATACTGTATACTGGTTTACTGTGGATAAATACTGTATACTGTGGGGTTTACTGGAGAAATAAAGTGTGGATGAATACTGTATACTGGTTTACTGTGGATAAATACTGTATACTGGTTTACTGTGGATAAATACTGTATACTGGTTTACTGTGGATAAATACTGTATACTGGTTTACTGTGGATAAATACTGTATACTGGTTTACTGTGGATAAATACTGTATACTGGTTTACTGTGGATAAATACTGTATACTGGTTTTACTGTGGATGAATACTGTATACTGGTTTACTGTGGATAAATACTGTATACTGGTTTACTGTGGATAAATACTGTATACTGGTTTTACTGTGGATAAATACTGTATACTGGTTTACTGTGGATAAATACTGTATACTGGTTTACTGTGGATAAATACTGTATACTGGTTTACTGTGGATAAATACTGTATACTGGTTTACTGTGGATAAATACTGTATACTGGTTTACTGTGGATAAATACTGTATACTGGTTTACTGTGGATAAATACTGTATACTGGTTCACTGTGGATGAATACTGTATACTGGTTTACTGTGGATAAATACTGTATACTGGTTTACTGTGGATAAATACTGTATACTGATTTACTGTGGATAAATACTGTATACTGGTTTACTGTGGATAAATACTGTATACTGGTTTACTGTGGATAAATACTGTATACTGGTTTACTGTGGATAAATACTGTATACTGGTTTACTGTGGATAAATACTGTATACTGGTTTACTGTGGATAAATACTGTATACTGGTTTACTGTGGATAAATACTGTATACTGGTTTACTGTGGATAAATACTGTATACTGGTTTACTGTGGATAAATACTGTATACTGGTTTACTGTGGGGTGGATAAATACTGTATACTGGTTCACTGTGGATAAATACTGTATACTGGTTTACTGTGGGGTGGAGTGGAGTTCACTGTGGATAAATAATACTGTATACTGGTTTACTGTGGATAAATACTGTATACTGGTTTACTGTGGATAAATACTGTATACTGGTTTACTGTGGGTAAATACTGTATACTGGTTTACTGTGGGTAAATACTGTATACTGGTTTACTGTGGGGTGGATAAATACTGTATACTGGTTCACTGTGGATAAATACTGTATACTGGTTTACTGTGGGGTGGAGGGAGTTCACCATGGAGAAGTAAGGTGTGGATGAATACTGTATACTGGTTTACTGTGGATAAATACTGTATACTGGTTTACTGTGGATAAAAACCATGGAGAAATACTGTGGATAATACTGTATACTGGTTTACTGTGGATAAATACTGTATACTGGTTTACTGTGGGGTGGATAAATACTGTATACTGGTTCACTGTGGATAAATACTGTATACTGGTTTACTGTGGATAAATGGAAGTTTACTGTGGATAAATGCTGTATATACTGGTTTACTGTGGATAAATACTGTATACTGGTTTTACTGTGGATAAATACTGTATACTGGTTTACTGTGGATAAATACTGTATACTGGTTTACTGTGGATAAATACTGTATACTGGTTTACTGTGGATAAATACTGTATACTGGTTTACTGTGGATAAATACTGTATACTGGTTTACTGTGGATAAATACTGTATACTGGTTTACTGTGGATAAATACTGTATACTGGTTTACTGTGGATAAATACTGTATACTGGTTCACTGTGGATAAATACTGGTATACTGGTTTACTGGATAAATACTCTATACTGGTTTACTGTGGATAAATACTGTATACTGGTTTACTGTGGATAAATACTGTATACTGGTTTACTGTGGATAAATACTGTATACTGGTTTACTGTGGATAAATACTGTATACTGGTTTACTGTGGATAAATACTGTATACTGGTTTACTGTGGATAAATACTGTATACTGGTTTACTGTGGATAAATACTGTATACTGGTTTACTGTGGATAAATACTGTATACTGGTTTACTGTGGATAAATACTGTATACTGGTTTACTGTGGGTAAATACTATATACTGGTTTACTGTGGATAAATACTGTATACTGGTTTACTGTGGATAAATACTGTATACTGGCTCACTGTGGATAAATACTGTATACTGGTTTACTGTGGGTGGATAAATACTGTATACTGGTTCACTGTGGATAAATACTGTATACTGGCTCACTGTGGATAAATACTGTATACTGGTTTACTGTGGATAAATACTGTATACTGGTTTACTGTGGATAAATACTGTATACTGGTTTACTGTGGATAAATACTGTATACTGGTTCACTGTGGATAAATATACTGTATATTGTTTTAATGTGGGTGGGTAAATACTGTATACTGGTTTACTGTGGGTAAATACTGTATACTGGTTTACTGTGGATAAATACTGTATACTGGTTTACTGTGGATAAATACTGTATACTGGTTTACTGTGGGGTGGATAAATACTGTATACTGGTTCACTGTGGATAAATACTGTATACTGGTTTTACTGTGGATAAATACTGTATACTGGTTTACTGTGGATAAATACTGGTTTTAATGTGGATAAATACTGTATACTGGTTTACTGTGGGGTGGATAAATACTGTATACTGGTTTACTGTGGATAAATACTGTATACTGGTTTACTGTGGATAAATACTATATACTGGTTTACTGTGGGTGGATAATACTGTATACTGGTTCACTGTGGATAAATACTGTATACTGGTTTACTGTGGGTAAATACTGTATACTGGTTTACTGTGGATAAATACTGTATACTGGTTTTACTGTGGATAAATACTGTATACTGGTTTACTGTGGGTAAATACTGTATACTGGTTCACTGTGGATAAATACTGTATACTGGTTTACTGTGGATAAATATCATATACTGGTTTACTGTGGATAAATACTGTATACTGGTTTACTGTGGATAAATAATGTATACTGGTTTTACTGTGATAAATACTGTATACTGGTTCACTGTGGATAAATACTGTATACTGGTTTACTGTGGATAAATACTGTATACTGGTTTACTGTGGATAAATACTGTATACTGGTTCACTGTGGATAAATACTGTATACTGGTTTACTGTGGATAAATACATACTGGTTTACTGTGGAAATACTGTATACTGGTTCACTGTGGATGAATACTGTATACTGGTTTACTGTGGATAAATACTGTAAGGTTTACTGTGGGGTGGATAAATACTGTATACTGGTTTACTGATAAATACTGTATACTGGTTTACTGTGGATAAATACATACTGGTTTACATAAATACTGTATAGGTTCATCTATAAACACACTGATCAAAACACTGCCAGGTTCATCTATAAACACACTGATCAAAACACTGCCAGGTTCATCTATAAACACACACTGATCAAAACACTGGCCAGGTTCATCTATAAACACACTGATCAAAACACTTCCAGGTTCATCTATAAACACACTGATCAAAACACTGCCAGGTTCATCTATAAACACACTGATCAAAACACTTCCAGGTTCATCTATAAACACACACTGATCAAAACACTTCCAGGTTCATCTATAAACACTGATCAAAACACTTCCAGGTTCATCTATAAACACACTGATCAAAACACTTCAGGTTCATCACTTCCAGGTTCATCTATAAACACACTGATCAAAACACTGCCAGGTTCATCTATAAACACACTGACCAAAACACTGCCAGGTTCATCTATAAACACACTGATCAAAACACTGCCAGGTTCATCTATAAACACACTGATCAAAACACTGCCAGGTTCATCTATAAACACACTGATCAAAACACTGCCAGGTTCATCTATAAACACACTGATCAAAACACTTCCAGGTTCATCTATAAACACACTGATCAAAACACTTCCAGGTTCATCTATAAACACACTGATCAAAACACTGCCAGGTTCATCTATAAACACACTGATCAAAACACTTCCAGGTTCATCTATAAACACACTGATCAAAACACTTCCAGGTTCATCTATAAACACACTGATCAAAACACTGCCAGGTTCATCTATAAACACACTGATCAAAACACTTCCAGGTTCATCTATAAACACACTGATCAAAACACTGCCAGGTTCATCTATAAACACACTGATCAAAACACTGCCAGGTTCATCATAAACACACTGATCAAAACACTCCAGGTTCATCTATAAACACACACTGATCAAAACACTTCCAGGTTCATCTATAAACACACACTGATCAAAACACTTCCCGGTTCATCTATAAACACACTGATCAAAACACTTCAGGTTCATCACCACACACTGATCAAAACACTTCCAGGTTCATCTATAAACACACTGATCAAAACACTTCCAGGTTCATCTATAAACACACTGATCAAAACACTGCCAGGTTCATCTATAAACACACTGATCAAAACACTGCCAGGTTCATCTATAAACACACTGATCAAAACACTGCCAGGTTCATCTATAAACACACTGATCAAAACACTGCCAGGTTCATCTATAAACACACTGATCAAAACACTTCCAGGTTCATCTATAAACACACTGATCAAAACACTTCCAGGTTCAACACCACACACTGATCAAAACACTTCCAGGTTCATCACCACACACTGATCAAAACACTTCCAGGTTCATCTATAAACACACTGATCAAAACACTTCCAGGTTCATCTATAAACACACTGATCAAAACACTGCCAGGTTCATCTATAAACACACTGATCAAAACACTGCCAGGTTCATCTATAAACACACTGATCAAAACACTGCCAGGTTCATCTATAAACACACTGATCAAAACACTGCCAGGTTCATCTATAAACACACTGATCAAAACACTTCCAGGTTCATCTATAAACACACTGATCAAAACACTGCCAGGTTCATCTATAAACACACTGATCAAAACACTGCCAGGTTCATCTATAAACACACACTGATCAAAACACTTCCAGGTTCATCACCACACACTGATCAAAACACTTCCAGGTTCATCTATAAACACACTGATCAAAACACTGCCAGGTTCATCTATAAACACACTGATCAAAACACTGCCAGGTTCATCTATAATCTATACACTATACACTGATAAACACACAGGGCCCAACGAGACGGTAACGCTCTCAGCACAACTCCCTCATTTAGCCGTTTTTAACGTG
>NW_024608861.1:0-5000 GCF_018296145.1 Oncorhynchus tshawytscha | reverse complement strand
ACTGGGGAGGAGGAGGACTGGGGAAGACTGGGGAGGAGGAGGGAGGCTGGGAAGACTGGGGAGGAGGGAGGAGGTTGGGAAGACTGGGGAGGAGGAGGAGGAGGTTAAAGACTGGGAGTGAGGAGGCTGGGAAGACTGGGGAGGAGAAGGAGGTTGGGAAGATCTCTGGGGAGGAGAAGGGAGGTTGGGAAGACTGGGGAGGAGGAGGGTGTACTGGGGGAGGAGGAGGGTGTACTGGGGAGGAGGAGGGTGTACTGGGGAGGAGGATGTACAGGGGAGGAGGATGTACTGGGAATGAGTGATGTAATGTGGGGAGGAGGATGTACTGGGAGGAGGGTGACTGGGGAGGAGTGATGTACTGGGGAGGAGTCTGTACTGGAGGAGTGGATGTACTGGGGAGGAGGTGACTGGGGAGGGTGGTGGACTGGGGAGGAGGGTGACTGGGAGTGATGAGGTGACTAAACATGATGTAAAATACAGGAGGAGGGTGACTGGGGAGAGGATGTAGAGGGTGTACTGGGGAGGAGTGATGGTACTGGGAGGAGGGGGGGTGTACTGGGGAGGAGGATGTACTGGGGAGGAGGATGTACAGGGGAGGAGGATGTACTGGGGGAGGAGGATGTACTGGGGAGGAGGAGGATGTACTGGGGAGGAGGAGGGTGTACTGGGGAGGAGGAGGATGTACTGGGGAGGAGGAGGGTGCACTGGGGAGGAGGAGGGTGCACTGGGGTGGAGGATGTACAGGGGAGGAGGATGTACAGGGGAGGAGGATGTACTGGGGAGGAGGATGTACTGGGGAGGAGGATGTACTGGGGAGGAGGAGGGTGTACTGGGGAGGAGGAGGGTGTACTGGGGAGGAGGAGGGTGTACTGGGGAGGAGGATGTACTGGGGAGGAGGATGTACTGGGGAGGAGGATGTACTGGGGAGGAGGGTGGACTGGGGAGGAGGATGGACTGGGGAGGAGGTTGTACTGGGGGAGGAGCATGTACTGGGGAGGAGGTTGTACTGGGGAGGAGCATGTACTGGGGAGGAGCAAGTACTGGGGGAGGAGGATGTACTGGGAAGGAAGGATGTACTGGGGAGGAGGATGCTGGGGAGGAAGAGAGTGTCTGGGAGGAGGATGTATAGGGGAGGAGGATGTACTGGGGAGGAGGATGTGCTGGGAGGATATGCTGGGGGAGGAGGATGTACTGGGGAGGAGGGAGGGTGTACTAGGGAGGAGGAGAAGTGTACTAGGAGGAAGAGCGGAGTGTACTAGGAGGAGGATGTCTAGGAAGGAAGGATGTACTGGGGAGGAGGATGTACTGGGGAGGAGGATGGATCTGGGGGGAGGATGGTGTACTGGGGAGGAGGATGTACTGGGGAGGAGGACGTACTGGGGAGAGGGTGCACTGGGGAGGAGGGTGTACTGGGGAGGAGGGTGGATGGACTGGGGAGGAGGGGGTACTGGGGAGGAGGGTGGACAGGAAGGGAGGATGGCACTGGGGATGGGGGGTGGGGGATGAGGATGTATGAGGGTGTGCTGGGGAGGGCAGATGCACTGGGAGGAAGGATAAGGAGGGCACTGAGGGGATGGGGAGGAGGATGGACGCTAGGAGGCGCACCGGGGATGACTGGGGAGGAGGAACAAGGGGAGGAGGATGGTGTACTGGAGGATGATGACGCAGGAGGATGACTGATGAGGAAGAGATGATGAGGCACCGGGGAGGGATGATGACGCATAGGGGATGATGATGGGGAGCAGGGAGGATGTACTAGGAGGATGTACTGGGGAGGGACCGGGGATGATGACGACTGGGAATGATGGATGATGGGGAGGAGGGATGGACTGGGGAGGAGGGTGGCACTGGGGAGGAGGAGGACTGGGAGGAGGAGGGTGTACTGGGGAGGAGGAGGGTGACTGGGGAGGAAGGGTGGACTGGGGAGGAGGATGGTGACTGGGGAGGGTGTACTAAGGAGGAGGGTGAGGATGTGTGGAGAGGGAGGGTGTGTGTAGAGGAGGGGGTGGAGGTTGGACTGGGGAGGAGGGTGGACTGGGGAGGAGGATGTACTGGGGAGGAGGATGTACTGAGGAGGAGGGTGGACTGGGGAGGAGGGTGTACTGGGGGGAGAGGAGGGTGTACTGGGGGAGGAGGATGTAGAGGGTGTACTGGGGAGGAGGATGTAGAGGGTGTACTGGGGAGGAGGGGGTACTGGGGACGAGGAGGGTGGACTGGGGAGGAGGAGGAGGGTGTACTGGGGAGGAGGAGGGTGTACTGGGGAGGAGGAGGATGTACTGGGGAGGAGGAGGGTGTACTGGGGAGGAGGAGGGTGTACTGGGGAGGAGGAGGGTGTACTGGGGAGGAGGAGGGTGTACTGGGGAGGAGGAGGGTGTACTGGGGAGGAGGAGGGTCTACTGGGGGAGGAGGAGGATGTACTGGGGAGGAGGAGGATGTACTGGGGAGGAGGAGGATGTACTGGGGAGGAGGAGGATGTACTGGGGAGGAGGAGGGTGTACTGGGGAGGAGGATGGTGTACTGGGGAGGAGGATGTAGAGGATGTGTGTAGAGGAGTGTGTGTGTGTAGAGGAGGATGTGTGTGTGTAGAGGAGGGTGTGTGTAGAGGAGGGTGTGTGTAGGGGAGGGTGTGTGTGTAGAGGAGGGTGTGTGTGTGTAGAGGAGGGTGTGTGTGTGTAGAGAAGGGTGTGTGTGTAGAGGAGGGTGTGTGTGTAGAGGAGGGTGTGTGTGTGTAGAGGAGGGTGTGTGTGTGTAGAGGAGGGTGTGTGTGTAGAGGAGGGTGTGTGTGTAGAGGAGGGTGTGTGTGTGTAGAGGAGGGTGTGTGTGTAGAGAAGGGTGTGTGTGTAGAGGAGGGTGTGTGTGTAGAGGAGGGTGTGTGTGTGTAGAGGAGGGTGTGTGTGTAGAGGAGGGTGTGTGTAGAGGAGGGTGTGTGTGTGTAGAGAAGGGTGTGTGTGTAGAGGAGGGTGTGTGTGTGTAGAGGAGGGTGTGTGTGTGTAGAGGAGGGTGTGTGTGTAGAGAAGGGTGTGTGTGTGTAGAGAAGGGTGTGTGTGTAGAGGAGGGTGTGTGTGTGTGTAGAGGAGGGTGTGTGTGTAGAGGAGGGTGTGTGTGTGTAGAGGAGGGTGTGTGTGTGCAGAGGAGGGTGTGTGTGTGTAGAGGAGGGTGTGTGTGTGTAGAGGAGGGTGTTTGTAGGGGAGGGTGTTTGTAGGGGAGGGTGTGTGTGTAGAGGAGGGTGTGTGTGTAGAGGAGGGTGTGTGTGTGTAGAGGAGGGTGTGTGTGTAGAGGAGGGTGTGTGTGTGTAGAGGAGGGTGTGTGTGTGTAGAGGAGGGTGTGTGTGTGTAGAGGAGGGTGTGTGTGTGTAGAGGAGGGTGTGTGTAGAGGAGGGTGTGTGTGTGTAGAGGAGGGTGTGTGTGTGTAGAGGAGGGTGTGTGTGTGTAGAGGAGGGTGTGTGTGTGTGCAGAGGAGGGTGTGTGTGTGTAGAGGAGGGTGTGTGTGTGTAGAGGAGGGTGTGTGTGTGTAGAGGAGGGTGTGTGTGTGTAGAGGAGGGTGTGTGTGTAGAGGAGGGTGTGTGTGTGTAGGAGGGTGTGTGTGTAGAGGAGGGTGTGTGTGTGTAGAGGAGGGTGTGTGTGTGTAGAGGAGGGTGTGTGTGTGTAGAGGAGGGTGTGTGTAGAGGAGGGTGTGTGTGTGTAGATGAGGGTGTGTGTGTGTAGAGGAGGATACTAGGGACTAGAAAGGTTTCAAATGCATTTTCATTGCTAAAACAACCAATGCGTCTCCCCTTCCTCCTCTCCCCTCCACCTCTCTTCCCCTCCACCTCTCTTCCCTCCTCCTCTCCTCCCCTCCTCCTCTCCTCCCTCTCTTCCCTCCTCCTCTCCTCCATCTCTTCCCCTCCACCTCTCTTTCTCCCTCCTCCTCTCCTCCCTCCTCCTCCTCCTCCTCTCCCCTTCCACCTCTCTTCCCCTCCTCCTCTCCCCTCCACCTCTCTTCCCCTCCACCTCTCTTCCACTCCTCCTCTCCTCCCTCTCCTCCTCCTCTTCCCCTCCACCTCTCCTCCCCTCCTCCTCTCTTCCCCTCCTCCTCTCTTTTCTCCCTCCTCCTCTCCCCTCCACCTCTCTTCCCCTCCACCTCTCTTTCTCCCTCCTCCTCTCCTCCCTCCTCTTCCCTCCTCCTCTCCCCCTCCACCTCTCTTCCCCTCCACCTCTCTTTCTCCCTCCTCCTCTCCTCCCTCCTCTCCCCTCCACCTCTCTTCCCCTCCACCTCTCTTTCTCCCTCCTCCTCCTCCTCCTCCTCCTCCTCCACTCTCCTCTCTTTCTCCCTCCTCCTCTCCTCCCTCCTCCTCCTCCTCCTCTCCCCCTTCCACCTCTCTTCCCCTCCACCTCTCCTCCCTCCTCCTCCCCCTCCTCCTCCTCCCCTCCCTCCACCTCTCTCCCCTCCAACTCTCTCCCCTCCAACTCTCTCTCGCACCTCTCTCCTCCTCCCGCCACCTCTCTCTCTCTCCCACTCCACCTCTCAAACCCTCCACCTCCTCTCTCACCTCCACCCACCTCACTCTCCTCTCTCCTCTCCAAAGCTACCAGAGATCTTCTAAGTGTGATTATGGAATAGTGAAAAGTTCAACTATAGAAAGTACCAGAACAGAGAACTGTATTTATAACACACTGTCAGGCAATTTACACTCAGAAAACAGGTTGAAGGAGAACAGAAATCAGACACACAGAAAGAGAGGATGAGATAAATAAAGGATAACAGAGAGAGAGAGGAAGAGAAAGAGAGAGAAAGAGAGGGAGAGAGAGATAAAGAGAAAGAGAGAAATAAAGAGAGAAAGAGAGAGAGAGAGAGAGAGAGAGAGAGGGAGAGAAAGAGAAAGAGAGAGAGGGAGAGAAAGAGAGAGAGAAAGAGAGAAAGAGGGAGAGAGATGGAGAGAGACAGAGAGAGAGAAAGAGAGAGAAAGAGAGAGAGAGAGAGAGAGAGAGAGAGAAAGAGAGAAAGACAGAGAGAAAGAGAAA
>NW_024608860.1:72500-85814 GCF_018296145.1 Oncorhynchus tshawytscha | reverse complement strand
TGATATCCTGTTTTCTCCTGGCCTTTCTGTCCACTGTCTCAGTAATTCAGTCACCTCCATGTATTCTCACCTCATTTCCAGTGGCCGTAACCTGATCCACAGACAGCTGCTAGCAAGGAGCAGAGCAACCAGCAGCCACCCAGCCTGTCCAAATATGTCTAAAAGCACGAGCTGATTAAAAATTAGCTCTTGCCCCTCCACGAAGCAGGAAAGGAGGGGGAGGAATGGGGAGAAGAAATGGGGGGAGAGGAGAATGGGGGAGGAAATGGGGAGAGGATAGGGAAGGAGGAGGATGGTGATGATGATACTGCAGTCAGTGGCTTGTGAACAGCAAACAGCAGACCTGGATTCAAATATATTTGTTTTCTTTCAAATACTTTGCTGAGCTTGATTTCTCTTGACTGGCAGAATAGAAGTTCAAAATGCCTCCTGTTTAACAATCCAGGTAGACTAAGTCAAATGCTGAAAGTATATGAAAGAAAACAGATACGATGTGAACCCAGGCAGGTTTGAGGACAGGTAGAGAGACAGAGAGACAACAGTGTGGATCTCTGTCTCCTCCTCCTATCTAGACCACACACAGAGAACCAGGGTGACAGAGAGGTAATTACAGGAAACTGGACTCTAGGCCCTGTTGGCACCTGTTGTTCCCTTGCACTCCACTCACTCTGCTAATCTCACTACAGGGCCTGTTTGTCTGTCGATCAGGTGACGAGACCTGGGTTTAAATTGTATTTGTAGACAGTAGACATCATGTCACTTAGAACAGCAGGCATCACATAACTTAGAACAGCAGGCATCATGTCACTTAGAACAGGAGGCATCATGTCACTTAGAACAGTAGGCATCAAGTAACTTAGAACAGCAGGCATCACATAACTTAGAACAGTAGGCATCAGGTCACTTAAAACAGTAGGCATCAAGTCACTTAGAACAGTAGGCATCAAGTCACTTAGAACAGTAGGCATCAGGTCACTTAGAACAGTAGGCATCAAGTCACTCAGAACAGTTTGCATCAAGTCACTTAGAACAGCAGACATCATATCACTTAGAAGAGCAGGCATCACATCAAGTCACTTAGAACTGCAGGCATCAAGTCACTTAGAACAGTAGGCATCAAGTCACTCAAGTCACTTTAGAACAGTAGGCATCAAGTCACTTAGAACAGTAGGCATCAAGTCAAAGTCACGTACAGTAGGCATCAAGTCACGAACAGTAGAACAGTAGGCATCAAGTCACTTAGAACAGCAGGCATCAAGTCACTTAGAACAGTTTGCATCAAGTCACTTAGAACTGCAGGCATCAAGTCACTTAGAACAGCAGGCATCAAGTCACTTAGAACAGCAGGCATCACATAACTTAGAACAGCAGGCATCAAGTCACTTAGAACAGTAGGCATCAAGTCACTTAGAACCGCAGGCATCAAGTCACTTAGAACAGTAGGCATCACTTGCAGATAATGCTGCATATGAAGTTTGAAAGGTCTATCATCTTCATCAAACACTAACATTGTGCTAACATTGGACCTAGATGCTTTCAATTGCCCAATTCATAGACATTCCCGATATTGGCATACTTTTTAAACAATGTGATATTGCTCTTCAATGGGATAACTTGAAATAACATAATGTAGGTAATTAAATAGTCCAAATTACACTAGGGCCTGTCATGAACAAGTCCTCATGTGAAATCATTGTCAAAGGAGCAAGAGCTCCTGATACATGTAGGTCTAGATTATTTATAGATACTGTTACATGTAGGCCTAGATGATTTATAGATACTGTTACATGTAGGTCTAGATTATTTATAAATTATATATACTGTTCCATGTAGGTCTAGATTATTTATAGATACTGTTACATGTAGGTCTAGATTATTTATAGATACTGTTACATGTAGGCCTAGATTATTCATAGATACTGTTACATGTAGGTCTAGATTATTTATAGATACTGTTACATGTAGGCCTAGATTATTTATATAGTTACATGTAGGTCTAGATTATTTATAGATTATATATACTGTTCCATGTAGGTCTAGATTATTTATAGATACTGTTACATGTAGGTCTAGATTATTTATAGATACTGTTACATGTAGGTCTAGATTATTTATAGATACAGTTACATGTAGGTCTAGATTATTTATAGATACTGTTACATGTAGGCCTAGATTATTTATAGATACTGTTACATGTAGGCCTAGATTATTTATAGATTATAGATATCATTCCATGTAGGTCTAGATTATTTATAGATTATATGTACCGTTCCATGTAGGCCTAGATTATTTATAGATACAGTTACATGTAGGTCTAGATTATTTATAGATACCGTTCCATGTAGGCCTAGATTATTTATAGATGCTGTTACATGTAGGCCTAGATGATTTATAGATACTGTTACATGTAGGTCTAGATTATTTATAGATACTGTTACATGTAGGCCTAGATTATTCATAGATGCTGTTACATGTAGGTCTAGATTATTTATAGATACTGTTACATGTGGGCCTAGATTATTCATAGATACTGTTACATGTAGGTCTAGATTATTTATAGATACTGTTACATGTAGGTCTAGATTATTCATAGATACTGTTACATGTAGGTCTAGATTATTTATAGATACTGTTACATGTAGGCCTAGATTATTTATAGATACTGTTACATGTAGGCCTAGATTATTTATAGATTATAGATACCATTCCATGTAGGTCTAGATTATTTATAGATTATATATACCGTTCCATGTAGGCCTAGATTATTTATAGATACAGTTACATGTAGGTCTAGATTATTTATAGATACAGTTACATGTAGGTCTAGATTATTTATAGATACAGTTCCATGTAGGTCTAGATTATTTATAGATTATATATACCGTTACATGTAGGTCTAGATTATTCATAGATACATTTACATGTAGGTCTAGAATATTTATAGATACAGTAGATTTCATGTACTAGATTATTTATAGATACTGTTACATGTAGGCCTAGATTATTTATAGATTATAGATACCATTCCATGTAGGTCTAGATTATTTATAGATACTGTTACATGTAGGTCTAGATTATTCATAGATTCTAGAATATTTATAGATACTGTTACATGTAGGTCTAGATTATTTATAGATACTGTTACATTAGGCCTATTATTTATAGATTATAATACCATTCCATGTAGGTCCATAGATACAGTTACATGTAGGTCTAGATTATTTATAGATACAGTTTCATGTAGGTCTAGATTATTTATAGATACAGTTCCATGTAGGTCTAGATTTTTATTTATAGATACTGTTACATGTACAGTTACCTAGATTATTTATAGATACTGTTACATGTAGGTCTAGATTATTTATAGATACTGTTACATGTAGGCCTAGATTATTTATAGATACTGTTACATGTAGGTCTAGATTATTTATAGATTATAGATACCGTTCCATGATACAGTTTCATGGTCTAGATTATTCATAGATACTGTTACATGTAGGCCTAGATTATTTATAGATACAGTTTCATGTAGGTCTAGATTATTTCTAGATACAGTTACATGTCTAGGTCTAGATTTTTATAGATACTGTTACATGTAGGCCTAGATTATTTATAGATACTGTTACATGTAGGTCTAGATTATTTATAGATACTGTTACATGTAGGCCTAGATTATTTATAGATACTGTTACATGTAGGTCTAGATTATTTATAGATTATAGATACCGTTCCATGTAGGTCTAGATTATTCATAGATACTGTTACATGTAGGCCTAGATTATTTATAGATACAGTTACATGTAGGTCTAGATTATTTATAGATAACGTTCCATGTAGTCCTAGATTATGATTTTATTTAAATATCAAAATGTTATTTTAACTACTCCAAAGCAATTACATGTTGCAGGAATCACTGACTCACTTCATGTTTCTATTATCAAGACAACTGCTGGTAACTCTTAGGTGGTCAGGACAGTTAATGAGGTCTGCTAAATATCTGTCCACTAGGTGCAGTGGCAGTTTTAGCATATAACATATAACACTAAACAATACATGAATTGCACTATAACGGTGACAAATTATAAGGGTGAGGCACATGGGCTACTAACTGTTTACTACACAACATACACTTAGTATTACTTTCTTAGCTACAGTATACAAATCTCCTTTGCATATTTCATAAAAAAATGGATTCAGGTGGCGCGGCAGTCCTTTGTGGGCAAATTTTGTCATCAAAGTCTGGCATTCTCTGAATTTATGTTGGGAACTCTGAAAAGGAAAAGAACTCACAGCCACTCCATTGAATAACAGGCTAGTGATTGCTTTGAAATGCCTGCAGTTAGCAACTGGATTCCTTACAAAACACGGACTGTAGAAATGTGCAATTTCCAACTTGTTGTGAAATCTATCTGTCCAGTGGAAGACCACCAATACGTTTTATCTATAGTTTCTCTTCATTATTTCTCTTCATATGACAAGGATTAATAATGATTTGCCAGTGGATTGTCGACTTGATTCATGATGATGACTGTTAGCTAAGACTTTGAAAGTGTGATGTCATTCGAAAACATAATGTTAACTTTCACTGCTATGCGGATGACACACAGCTGTACATTTCAATGAAACATGGTGAAGCCCCAAAATTGCCCTCGCTAGAAGCATGTGTTTCAGACATAAGGAAGTGGATGGCTGCAAACTTTTAACTTTTAAACTCGAACAAAACAGAGATGCTTGTTCTAGGTCCCAAGAAACAAAGAGATCTTCTGTTGAATCTGACAATTCATCTTAATGGTTGTACAGTCGTCTCAAATAAAACTGTGAAGGACCTCGGCGTTACTCTGTACCCTGATCTCTCTTTTGAAGAACATATCAAGACCATTTCAAGGACAGCTTTTTTCCATCTACGTAACATTGCAAAAATCAGAAACTTTCTGTCCAAAAATGATGCAGAAAAATTTATCCATGCTTTTGTCACTTCTAGGTTAGACTACTGCAATGCTCTACTTTCCGGCTACCCGGATAAAGCACTAAATAAACTTCAGTTAGTGCTAAATATGGCTGCTAGAATCCTGACTAGAACCAAAAAATTTGATCATATTACTCCAGTGCTAGCCTCCCTACACTGGCTTCCTGTCAAAGCAAGGGCTGATTTCAAGGTTTTACTGCTTACCTACAAAGCATTACATGGGCTTGCTCCTACCTATCTCTCTAATTTGGTCCTGCCGTACATACCTACACGTACGCACGGTCACAAGACGCAGGCCTCCTAATTGTCCCCAGAATTTCTAAGCAAACAGCAGGAGGCAGGGCTTTCTCCTATAGAGCTCCATTTTTATGGAACGGTCTGCCTACCCATGTCAGAGACGCAAACTCGGTCTCAACCTTTAAGTCCTTACTGAAGACTCATCTCTTCAGTGGGTCATATGATTGAGTGTAGTCTGGCCCAGGAGTGGGAAGGTGAACGGAAAGGCTCTGGAGCAACGAACCGCCCTTGCTGGCTCTGCCTGGCCGGTTCCCCTCTTTCCACTGGGATTCTCTGCCTCTAACCCTATTACGGGGCTGAGTCACTGGCTTACTGGGGCTCTCTCATACCGTCCCTGGAGGGGTTGCGTCACCTGAGTGGGTTGATTCACTGATGTGGTCATCCTGTCTGGATTGGCACCCCCCTTGGGTTGTGCCGTGGCGGAGATCTTTGTGGGCTATACTCAGCCTTGTCTCAGGATGGTAGGTTGGTGGTTGAAGATATCCCTCTAGTGGTGTGGGGACTGTGCTTTGGAAAGTGGGTGGGGTTATATCCTTCCTGTTTGGACCTGTCTGGGGGTGTCCTCAGATGGGGCCACAGTGTCTCCTGACCCCTCCTGTCTCAGCCTCCAGTATTTATGCTGCAGTAGTTTGTGTCGGGGTGCTAGGGTCAGTTTGTTATATCTGAAGTACTTCTCCTGTCCTATTCGGTGTCCTGTGTGAATCTAAGTGTGCGTTCTCTAATTCTCTCCTTCTCTCTTTCTCTCTCTCGGAGGACCTGAGCCCTAGGACCATGCCTCAGGACTACCTGACATGATGACTCCTTGCTGTCCCCAGTCCACATGGCCGTGCTGCTGCTCCAGTTTCAACTGTTCTGCCTTATTATTATTCGACCATGTTGGTCATTTATGAACATTTGAACATCTTGGCCATGTTCTGTTATAATCTCCACCCGGCACAGCCAGAAGAGGACTGGCCACCCCACATAGCCTGGTTCCTCTCTAGGTTTCTTCCTAGGTTTTGGCCTTTCTAGGGAGTTTTTCCTAGCCACCGTGCTTCTACACCTGCATTGCTTGCTGTTTGGGGTTTTAGGCTGGGTTTCTGTACAACACTTTGAGATATCAGCTGATGTACGAAGGGCTATATAAATACATTTGATTTGATTTGATGTTGACATGATCAGTCCAATCAAAGCTGCTGTAGATAATAACGTGATATGACGTCATTTTATCCGTGGCCAATGACATTGAGCCTTCTTGGAAGGGCATTTGTAATATAACTCTATGGCAGAACCCAAAGGGCTGAAATGTTGGATGTCTGCCCTCACTGAGGACTTAACCTTGGCGATGACATGGTGTCCCCATGAGTGACAGAACACTTGACCAATCGCGGCGCAATGCTCCTATTTTCTGCTGGCTTGCATGCGTACAGTTCTCCTGAAACGCATGCGTGGTCCCCACCACAGAAAGCACTGAGCTAGGCTGAAACGCATGCGTGGTCCCCACCACAGAAAGCACTGAGCTAGGCTGAAACGCATGCGTGGTCCCCACCACAGAAAGCACTGAGCTAGGCTGAAACGCATGCGTGGTCCCCACCACAGAAAGCACTGAGCTAGGCTGAAACGCATGCGTGGTCCCCACCACAGAAAGCACTGAGCTAGGCTGAAACGCATGCGTGGTCCCCACCACAGAAAGCACTGAGCTAGGCTGAAACGCATGCGTGGTCCCCACCACAGAAAGCACTGAGCTAGGCTGAAACGCATGCGTGGTCCCCACCACAGAAAGCACTGAGCTAGGCTGAAACGCATGCGTGGTCCCCACCACAGAAAGCACTGAGCTAGGCTGAAACGCATGCGTGGTCCCCACCACAGAAAGCACTGAGCTAGGCTGAAACGCATGCGTGGTCCCCACCACAGAAAGCACTGAGCTAGGCTGAAACGCATGCGTGGTCCCCACCACAGAAAGCACTGAGCTAGGCTGAAACGCATGCGTGGTCCCCACCACAGAAAGCACTGAGCTAGGCTGAAACGCATGCGTGGTCCCCACCACAGAAAGCACTGAGCTAGGCTGAAACGCATGCGTGGTCCCCACCACAGAAAGCACTGAGCTAGGCTGAAACGCATGCGTGGTCCCCACCACAGAAAGCACTGAGCTAGGCTGAAACGCATGCGTGGTCCCCACCACAGAAAGCACTGAGCTAGGCTGAAACGCATGCGTGGTCCCCACCACAGAAAGCACTGAGCTAGGCTGAAACGCATGCGTGGTCCCCACCACAGAAAGCACTGAGCTAGGCTGAAACGCATGCGTGGTCCCCACCACAGAAAGCACTGAGCTAGGCTGAAACGCATGCGTGGTCCCCACCACAGAAAGCACTGAGCTAGGCTGAAACGCATGCGTGGTCCCCACCACAGAAAGCACTGAGCTAGGCTGAAACGCATGCGTGGTCCCCACCACAGAAAGCACTGAGCTAGGCTGAAACGCATGCGTGGTCCCCACCACAGAAAGCACTGAGCTAGGCTGAAACGCATGCGTGGTCCCCACCACAGAAAGCACTGAGCTAGGCTGAAACGCATGCGTGGTCCCCACCACAGAAAGCACTGAGCTAGGCTGAAACGCATGCGTGGTCCCCACCACAGAAAGCACTGAGCTAGGCTGAAACGCATGCGTGGTCCCCACCACAGAAAGCACTGAGCTAGGCTGAAACGCATGCGTGGTCCCCACCACAGAAAGCACTGAGCTAGGCTGAAACGCATGCGTGGTCCCCACCACAGAAAGCACTGAGCTAGGCTGAAACGTTTTGGAGCTGCATTACTCAAGAAAACAATAAAAGAGACCATGTTTGTTTGTGGCTATATTAACTCAATTATATATATACATATTGTTTGCAAGCTGATATGAGACAGGTAATAATGCCAAAATAACAGGTAAAACAGGCAAGTCCCCCAAAATGTCTCTGTTCTCAGCATTTGTGAACACATTTCTGAGATGCTTTATCAGCACAACCAGGTAGCAGGTCCTGGTCTACTGGTGACACAGAGCGATACAAGGCCATTGTATTCAAACAAACTCTGTCCCACCACCCACTAGCAATAAGAGTGAGAGAGAGAGAGATAGACACACAGAGAGAAAGGTTAATTTTGATTGTTTATTTCAGTTTTTTATATTATCTACCTCACTTGCTTTGGCAATGTTAACACATGTTTCCCATGCCAATAAAGCCCCTTGAATTGAATTGAGAGAGGGAGAAGAGAGAGAGGGATAAGAGAGACTGGGAGACCAGAGAGCGAAGACCAGAGAGAGAGAGAAGAGACCAGAGAGAGAGCGAGAAAGAGAGAAGAGACCAGAGAGAGAGCGAGACCAGAGAGAGAGAGAGAGGAGACCAGAGAGAGAGCGAGAGAGAGAGAAGAGACCAGAGAGAGAGCGAGACCAGAGAGAGAGAGAGAGGAGACCAGAGAGAGAGGAGACCAGAGAGAGAGACTTGCTTTGGCAATGTTAATGGACCTGGAGAAAAGTCCCCTAAGCAAGCTGGTCCTGGGGCTCTGTTCACAAACAGACCTCACAGAGACCCAGGAAAACAACACAATTACTCCTAACCAAATCATGAGATAGCAAAAAGATTTTTTTCTTGACACATTGAAAATAATTAACAAAATATAGAGCAAACTAGAATGCTATTTGGCTCTAAACAGAGAGTACACAGTGGCAGAATACCTGACGACTGTGACTGACCCAAACACCATTGTAAATACAACCCATATTTCTGTTTACTTTTTTCCCATTTGTACTTTAACCATTTGCACATCGTTACAACATTGTATTTGAAATGTCTTATTCTTTTGGAACTCCTGTGATTGTAATGTTTACTGTTCATTTTTATTGTTTATTTCACTTTTGTATATTATCTACCTCACTTGCTTTGGCAATGTTAACATAACTTTCCCATGCTAATAAAGCCCCTTGAATTAAATTGAGTTGAATTGAGAGAAGGCGATTTCAAAGAACTATGCAGCTAGACTAGAAATATAAACTTTATTTTTTAAATGTTTACATTTTGTTTTACTTTAATGACCCAATTAAAGTAAAAACCCATCAAACAAACTCCGAACAATCACATTTCAGGGTACACAACAACCTAGTACAGTACACCCTCCAGCACCATTAATAGAATCCCACTCCAGGAGGTATGGGGGACTCAGGAGAACTGTACAAACAGCCCCCTTGAGCCCACATACCTCCTGGTACATCTCCACACTGTTAATCATTTTAATGAAGCTCAAATTCAACCCTAGGGTGTGCAGAGACCATCCTTTTACATTTCAGAGAGCCATGCAGCTCTTTGAGACAGAGACATTTTCTGCATCGATTCTGTCAGACATAGGCCCCGAAAGAAGACAAAAACAACAGTGTTCCAAAAATGGTCCAGTTGCCAGGACCACTAATACAAATTTCATCTCGACCCTGTTTCCCTAGCCTAGAGTTTACAACAAACTATACACTCCTCGGACTAAACATCATCGCCACAGGTGACTCCCACAAAGTTGTGAAAGATCTGAGAGAAAAGGCAAAGAAGGGCCTTCTACGCTGTTAAAAAGAACATATAATTCAACATACAAATTAGGATCTGGCTAAATATTCTTGAATCAGTCATAGAACCTATTGCCCTTTATGGTTGTGAGGTCTGGGGTCCGCTCACCAACCAAGAATTCACAAAATAGGACAAACACAAAATTGAGACTCTGCACGCAGAATTCTGCGAAAATATCCCCAGTGTACAATGGTAAACACCAGATAATGCATGCAGAGCAGAATTAGGCCGATATCCGCTAATTATCAAAATCCAGAAAAGAGACATTAAATTCTATAACTGCCTAAAAGCAAGCGATTCCCAAACCTTCCATAACAAAGCCATCACCTACAGAGAGATGAACCTGGAGAAGAGTCCCCTAAGCAAGCTGGTCCTGGGGCTCTGTTCACAAACACAAACACACACTACAGAGCCCCAGGACAGCAGCACAATTAGACCCAACCAAATCATGAGAAAACAAAAAGATAATGACTTGACACTGTTACGGCTGTGAGGCGAAGTCAGGTGCAGGAGAGCAGAGTAGATTTAACAGAAATATGAGAAATGGAGCTGCGCTGGCTAGAAAGCCGGTGACATCGCTCGCCGAACGCCGGCCGAACAAGGAGCCGGCTTCGGTGGAAGTCGTGACAGACACATTGGAAAAAATGTACATAAAAAACAGAGCAAACTAGAATGCTATTTGGCCCTAAACAGAGAGTACACAGTGGCAGAATGCCTTACCACTGTGACTGACCCAAACATAAGGAAAGCTTTGCCCATGTACAGTGAGCACAGCCTTGCTATTGAGAAAGGTCACCGTAGGCAGACCTGGCTCTCAAGAGAAGACAGGCTATGTGCACACTGCCCACAAAATGAGGTGGAAACTGAGAGAGGGAGAGAGAGAGAAAGAGAGACAGAGAGAGAGAGAGACAGAGAGAGAGAGACAGAGAGAGAGACAGAGAGAGAGACAGAGAGAGAGAGACAGAGAGAGAGACAGAGCGAGAGAGAGAGAGAGAGAGAGAGAGCAGAGGATGTCAGTGAGTCATGCAGCTAGGTCATGTGATGTAAATAGTGAATCATGGCGTGGTAAACAGGGTGTTAAAATGTAAATGGAGCAACAATGCTCCTCTGAGAGTAAAGTCATATTATTTTATTCAGGCTTGGTCTTAAAACACACAATCAACTTTGTGATTTCTTACTTTCAAGGCCTTTACATTATTTAATCTGACAGTTGGAGAGTTTATTATATAAGTAAATGTACTAACTTAAACAAAACAAGTGTTCTTATCCAAGGGAAGCAGGTAGCCTAGTAGTTAGAGCGTTGGGTCAGTAACCGATAGCTTGCTGGTTAGAATACCTGCGCTGACGATGTGAAAGTATGTTGATGTGCCCATGAGCAAGGTACTTATCCCTGATACGCTCCAGGGCTGCTGTAATACTATGGCTGACCCTGTAAAACAACACATCACACTACACCTATCATACTACTATGACTGACCCTGTACAACAACACCTATCATACTACTATTGACTGACCCTGTAAAACAACACCTATCATACTACTATGGCTGACCCTGTAAAACAACACCTATCATATTATTATGGCTGACCCTGTAAAACAACACATTTCACTGCACCTATCATACTACTATGACTGACCCTGTAAAACAACACCTATCATACTACTATGACTGACCCTGTAAAACAACACCTATCATACTACTATGACTGACCCTGTAAAACAACACCTATCATACTACTATGACTGACCCTGTAAAACAACACCTATCATACTACTATGACTGACCCTGTACAACAACACCTATCATACTACTATGACTGACCCTGTAAAACAACACCTATCATACTACTATGACTGACCCTGTACAACAACACCTATCATACTACTATGACTGACCCTGTAAAACAACACCTATCATACTACTATGACTGACCCTGTAAAACAACACCTATCATACTACTATGACTGACCCTGTAAAACAACACCTATCATACTACTATGTCTGACCCTGTAAAACAACACCTTACACTGCACATGACCTCTTTATGTAGTGTGCTGAGACCTGTATGCAGACCCAAGTAAAGACCCGTGTATTTATAAGAAAAAAAAGTTCTCATTTACAACTGCGACCTGGCCAAGACAAAGCAAAAGCATTGTCGACACAAACAACAACACAGAGTTACACATGGAATAAACAAACGTACAGTCAATAACACAATAGAAAATCTGTGTGTGCCACTGTATACAGGGGGGCTTGGACCAGTTGCTGCCGGGGGTGCAGAGCTTTTGGCTGGGGTTGGGGTAGCCAGGTGACCAGCCATCGAGATATGCTTATTGAAATTCTTGATTATCGTTGATTTATCGGTGTTGACAGTGAATCCTATCCTCGGTGCATTGGGCAGCTGGGAGGAGGTGCTCTTATTTTCCATGGACTTTACAGTGTCCCAAAACTTTTTGGAATTAGTGCTGCACTGCAGGATTCAAATTTCTGTTTGATAATGTTAGCCTTTGCTTTCCTAACTGACTGTGTATATTGGTTCCTGACTTCCCTGAAAAGTTGCATATCACGGGGACTATTCGAGGCTAGTGCAGTACGCCACAGGATGTTTTTGTGCTGGTCAAGGGCAGTCAAGTTTGGAGAAAACCAAGGGCTTCAACTGTTCTTAGTTCTACATTTTTTGAAAGGGGCATGCTTATTTAAGATGGTGAGGAAAGCACGTTTAAAGAACAACCAGGCATCTTTTACTGACAGGATGAGGTCAATATCCTTCCAGGATACCCGGGCCAGGTCGATTTGAAAGGCCTGCTTGCAGAAACGTTTTAGGGAGCGTTCGACAGTGATGAGGGGTCGTCATTTGACCGCGGACGCATAATCGATGCAGGCAATGAGGCAGTGATCGCTGAGATCCTGGTTGAAAACAGCAGAATTGTATTTAGAGGGCAAGTTAGTCAGGATGATATCTATGAGCGTGCCCATGTTTACGGATTTAGGGTTGTACCTGGTAGGTTCCTTGATATAGGTTCCTTCCTTGTGAGATTGAGGGCATCTAGTTTAGATTGTAGGATGGCTGGGGTTTTAAGCATATGGGAGCTGAGAGGGGTTTATAACAAGCGGCAACAGTGAGAGACTTTTTCTGGAGAGATGGATTTTTAAAAGTAGAAGCTCGAACTGTTTGGGCACAGACGCATATATAGACCCGTGTACAGACCTGTGTACAACACTTTAAATTAAGTACTTAATCTCTGCACTCCATAAGGTTATCAGGTCTGGTTAGATGTTTTGACTGGGTCTCAGTATCAGGTCTGGTTAGATGTTCTGACTGGGTCTCCAGTATCAGGTCTGGTTAGATGTTCTGACTGGGTCTCCAGAACCAGGTCTGGTTAGATGTTCTGACTGGGTCTCCAGTATCAGGTCTGATTAGATGTTCTGACTGGGTCTCCAGTATCAAGTCT
This sequence comes from Oncorhynchus tshawytscha, assembly GCF_018296145.1. Lineage (NCBI taxonomy): Eukaryota > Metazoa > Chordata > Actinopteri > Salmoniformes > Salmonidae > Oncorhynchus > Oncorhynchus tshawytscha. The sequence continues at coordinate 72,535 of NW_024608860.1, read as the reverse complement.
GGTCAGATGTTCTGGCTGGGTCTCCAGTATCAGGT
>NW_024608860.1:60000-67500 GCF_018296145.1 Oncorhynchus tshawytscha | reverse complement strand
TGCATCTTTATGTAATACATGTATCACTAGCCACTTTAACTATGCCACTTTGTTTACATACTCATCTCATATGTATATACTGCACTCAATACCATCTACTGTATCTTGCCTATGCCGCTCTGTACCATCACTCACTCATATCTTTATGTACATATTCTTCATCCTCTTACACTGTGTATAAGACAGTAGTTTTGGAATTGTTAGTTAGATTACTTGTTGGTTATTACTGCATTGTCGGAACTTGTGCTTGTGCTTCTAGTTTCCTACCTTCACCTTCGACCCGCACGGGGCGGGATTCAGACCCAGGGCCCCAAGCTTAGATATAAGTTTGGAGGACACTATCCTATTGAAGACTGAGCTGTAGGCTGTAGACTGAGCTGTAGGCGATAGGTTTTCTTCTTAGGTTCTAATCATCGCAGTGGGAACCACATCCTCTATGAAATTTGCTGATGAAATCAGTCATCGAGTCAGTGTATACGGCAATGTTATTCTGGTCAGGAATTCTTGATGAGTGAGTAGGGCAGGCGATAGCATTTTCGTCAGATTAGCTTTTTTTGAAGTCTGACATGTCTGTCAGCGCCATCTTGAGTATTCAAATGACATAGTGTGAGATAGATAGTGAGATTGATTCGAGTAGTGCTTCTCCCTCAGCTCTCTATCTCTTTCTCTTTCTCTCGCTCCCAGTTATCATCTGGTGTGTATGTCCTTCTGTTGATTAGACAAAGACTCTTTCAGATCTTTTCATCTCCCCTCTATTTCCTGTTTCTCTCTCTTATCTCCTCTAGGGACAGTATCTTCTCTGTTCCCAGTCTGTCTCTTATCTCCTCTAGGGACAGCATCTTCTCTGTTCCCAGTCTCTCTCTTATCTCCTCTAGGGACAGTATCTTCTCTGTCCCCTATCTCTCTCTTATCTCCTCTAGGGACAGTATCTTCTCTGTTCCCTGTCTCTCTCTTATCTCCTCTAGGGACAGCTTCTTCTCTGTTCCCTGTCATCTCCTCTAGGGACAGCATCTTCTCTGTTCCCTGTCTGTCTCTTATCTCCTCTAGGGACAGCTTCTTTTCTGTTCCCTGTCATCTCCTCTAGGGACAGCATCTTCTCTGTTCCCTGTCTGTCTCTTATCTCCTCTAGGGACAGCATCTTCTCTGTCCCCAGTCTGTCTCTTATCTCCTCTAGGGACAGCTTCTTTTCTGTTCCCTGTCATCTCCTCTAGGGACAGCATCTTCTCTGTTCCCAGTCTGTCTCTTATCTCCTCTAGGGACAGCTTCTTTTCTGTTCCCAGTCTGTCTCTTATCTCCTCTAGGGACAGCTTCTTTTCTGTTCCCAGTCTGTCTCTTATCTCCTCTAGGGACAGCTTCTTCTCTGTTCCCTGTCATCTCCTCTAGGGACAGCATCTTCTCTGTCCCCAGTCTCTCTCTTATCTCCTCTAGGGACAGCTTCTTCTCTGTTCCCTGTCATCTCCTCTAGGGACAGCATCTTCTCTGTTCCCAGTCTGTCTCTTATCTCCTCTAGGGACAGCTTCTTTTCTGTTCCCAGTCTGTCTCTTATCTCCTCTAGGGACAGCTTCTTTTCTGTTCCCAGTCTGTCTCTTATCTCCTCTAGGGACAGCTTCTTCTCTGTTCCCTGTCATCTCCTCTAGGGACAGCATCTTCTCTGTTCCCAGTCTCTCTCTGTTACCAGTCTCTCTCTTATCTCCTCTAGGGACAGCATTTTCTCTGTTCCCTGTCTCTCTCTTATCTCCTCTAGGGACAGCATCTTCTCTGTTCCCTGTCTCTCTCTTATCTCCTCTAGGGACAGCATCTTCTCTGTTCCCTATCTCTCTCTGTCCCCAGTCTCTCTCTTATCTCCTCTAGGGACTGCATCTTCTCTGTTCCCTGTCTCTCTCTGTCCCCAGGCTCTCTCTTATCTCCTCTAGGGACAGCATTTTCTCTGTTCCCTGTCTCTCTCTTATCTCCTCTAGGGACAGCATCTTCTCTGTTCCCTGTCTCTCTCTTATCTCCTCTAGGGACAGCATCTTCTCTGTTCCCTATCTCTCTCTGTCCCCAGTCTCTCTCTTATCTCCTCTAGGGACTGCATCTTCTCTGTTCCCTGTCTCTCTCTGTCCCCAGGCTCTCTATTATCTCCTCTAGGGACAGCATCTTCTCTGTTCCCTGTCTCTCTCTGTTACCAGTCTCTCTTTTATCTCCTCTAGGGACAGCATCTTCTCTGTTCCCAGTCTCTCTCTGTTCCCAGTCTCTCTCTTATCTCCTCTAGGGACAGCATCTTCTCTGTTCCCAGTCTCTCTCTGTTACCAGTCTGTCTCTTATCTCCTCTAGGGACAGCATCTTCTCTGTTCCCTGTCTCTCTCTTATCTCCTCTAGGGACAGCATCTTATCTGTTCCCTGTCTCTCTCTTATCTCCTCTAGGGACCGCTTCTTCTCTGTTCCCTGTCTCTCTCTTATCTCCTCTAGGGACAGCATCTTCTCTGTCCCCAGTCTCTCTCTTATCTCCTCTAGGGACAGCATCTTCTCTGTTCCCTGTCTCTCTCTTATCTCCTCTAGGGACAGCATCTTCTCTGTCCCCTATCTCTCTCTTATCTCCTCTAGGGACAGTATCTTCTCTGTTCCCAGCCTGTCTCTTATCTCCTCTAGGGACAGCTTCTTCTCTGTTCCCTGTCATCTCCTCTAGGGACAGCATCTTCTCTGTTCCCAGTCTCTCTCTGTTACCAGTCTCTCTCTTATCTCCTCTAGGGACAGCATTTTCTCTGTTCCCTGTCTCTCTCTTATCTCCTCTAGGGACAGCATCTTCTCTGTTCCCTGTCTCTCTCTTATCTCCTCTAGGGACAGCATCTTCTCTGTTCCCTATCTCTCTCTGTCCCCAGTCTCTCTCTTATCTCCTCTAGGGACTGCATCTTCTCTGTTCCCTGTCTCTCTCTGTCCCCAGGCTCTCTCTTATCTCCTCTAGGGACAGCATTTTCTCTGTTCCGTCTCTCTCTTATCTCCTCTAGGGACAGCATCTTCTCTGTTCCCTGTCTCTCTCTTATCTCCTCTAGGGACAGCATCTTCTCTGTTCCCTATCTCTCTCTGTCCCCAGTCTCTCTCTTATCTCCTCTAGGGACTGCATCTTCTCTGTTCCCTGTCTCTCTCTGTCCCCAGGCTCTCTCTTATCTCCTCTAGGGACAGCATCTTCTCTGTTCCCTGTCTCTCTCTGTTACCAGTCTCTCTTTTATCTCCTCTAGGGACAGCATCTTCTCTGTTCCCAGTCTCTCTCTTATCTCCTCTAGGGACAGCATCTTCTCTGTTCCCAGTCTCTCTCTGTTACCAGTCTGTCTCTTATCTCCTCTAGGGACAGCATCTTCTCTGTTCCCTGTCTCTCTCTTATCTCCTCTAGGGACAGCATCTTATCTGTTCCCTGTCTCTCTCTTATCTCCTCTAGGGACCGCTTCTTCTCTGTTCCCTGTCTCTCTCTTATCTCCTCTAGGGACAGCATCTTCTCTGTCCCCAGTCTCTCTCTGTTACCAGTCTCTCTCTTATATCCTCTAGGGACAGCATTTTCTCTGTTCCCTGTCTCTCTCTTATCTCCTCTAGGGACAGCATCTTCTCTGTTCCCTGTCTCTCTCTTATCTCCTCTAGGGACTGCATCTTCTCTGTTCCCTGTCTCTCTCTGTCCCCAGGCTCTCTCTTATCTCCTCTAGGGACAGCATCTTCTCTGTTCCCAGTCTCTCTCTGTTACCAGTCTCTCTCTTATCTCCTCTAGGGACAGCATCTTCTCTGTTCCCTGTCTCTCTCTTATCTCCTCTAGGGACAGCATCTTCTCTGTTCCCAGTCTCTCTCTTATCTCCTCTAGGGACAGCATCTTCTCTGTTCCCAGTCTCTCTCTGTTACCAGTCTCTCTCTTATCTCCTCTAGGGACAGCATCTTCTCTGTTCCCTGTCTCTCTCTTATCTCCTCTAGGGACAGCATCTTCTCTGTTCCCAGTCTCTCTCTTATCTCCTCTAGGGACAGCTTCTTCTCTGTTCCCTGTCTCTCTCTTATCTCCTCTAGGGACAGCTTCTTCTCTGTTCCCTGTCTCTCTCTTATCTCCTCTAGGGACAGCATCTTCTCTGTTACCAGTCTCTCTCTGTTACCAGTCTCTCTCTTATCTCCTCTAGGGACAGCATTTTCTCTGTTCCCTGTCTCTCTCTTATCTCCTCTAGGGACAGCATCTTCTCTGTTCCCTGTCTCTCTCTTATCTCCTCTAGGGACAGCATCTTCTCTGTTACCAGTCTCTCTCTGTTACCAGTCTCTCTTATCTCCTCTAGGGACAGCATTTTCTCTGTTCCCTGTCTCTCTCTTATCTCCTCTAGGGACAGCATCTTCTCTGTTCCCTGTCTCTCTCTGTCCCCAGTCTCTCTCTTATCTCCTCTAGTGACAGCATCTTCTCTGTACCCTGTCTCTCTCTGTTACCAGTCTCTCTCTTATCTCCTCTAGGGACAGCATCTTCTCTGTTCCCAGTCTGTCTCTTATCTCCTCTTGGGACAGCATCTTCTCTGTTCCCTGTCTCTCTCTTATCTCCTCTAGGGACAGCATCTTCTTTGTTCCCAGTCTGTCTCTTATCTCCTCTTGGGACAGCATCTTCTCTGTTCCCTGTCTCTCTCTTATCTCCTCTAGGGACAGCATCTTCTCTGTTCCCTGTCTCTCTCTGTCCCCAGTCTCTCTCTTATCTCCTCTAGTGACAGCATCTTCTCTGTACCCTGTCTCTCTCTGTTACCAGTCTCTCTCTTATCTCCTCTAGGGACAGCATCTTCTCTGTTCCCAGTCTGTCTCTTATCTCCTCTTGGGACAGCATCTTCTCTGTTCCCTGTCTCTCTCTTATCTCCTCTAGGGACAGCTTCTTCTCTGTTCCCAGTCTCTCTCTTCTCCAGGGATGCCTTCTTCCACTGTCTCTCTCTGTCCCCAGTCTCTCTCTCGCCTCCTCGCTCCTCCAGGAGTGAGCTGGTGACAGGGGATCTGGAGAAAGAAAGGAAGAGAGATGGAGAGATAAAGAGGGAGCTAGAGAGAGTGAGGAGAGAGGTGATACTACCACATGAGAGAGAATGCAAGACAGAGTGGATGAGTGCAAACAAAAGAGAATGAACAGAATGAAGAAGGGATTCAGTAAAGGAGAACGGATAACAAATCAAATTGTATTGTCATGTTAGACCTTACAGTAAATGCTTACTTGCAAGCCCTTAACCAACAATGCTCTCAATAAGTTTTTAAGAAAAAAAAAGTGTTAAGTAAAAAATAGATAAGTAAAATATCCTAAATCAAAGTAACAAAAGTTAAACTGTTGGAGATAAAAGTCTACTGTTCTAGTGTTCTACTGTTCTATTGTTCTACTGTTCTACTGTTCTACTGTTCTAGTGTTCTAGTGTTCTACTGTTCTACTGTTCTACTGTTCTAGTGTTCTAGTGTTCTACTGTTCTACTGTTCTACTGTTCCCCAACTGGTGATTTTATTTGGCCCCCAAAGTCAAACATTTCATAATATTAATATTTTGAGTAGAATTTTGATTGTTGGACATAAAAGAGAGTAAAAACACCAGGAAATCAGCTCAGTGATTTCAATTTAAGAAATATTCCCACACATAATAGAGAAACAGGAAGGGATCATATACAAATGTAATCAACGTTTGAATTCATGATGTTTTAGTCAAAAGTATCTGATTTGACTTATACTTCAATTTGCAGTCTACAAATGATTTGTAATTATGTTCTGGCCTGCCAACCATCTGCTCAAGAGAAAAATAGTCCCCATGGCTGAATGTAGTTGAGGATCCCTGCTCTACTGTATTCCTCTCTGTTCGTCCCAGTGATATCCATCTGCATCCAAAAGTAGTGCACTACTAGCAAAAGTATTCACCCCACTTGGCATTTTTCCTATTTTTTTTTGCCTTACAACCTAGAATTTAAATAGATTTTTTTAGGGGTTTGTATCATTTGATTTACACATACCATTTACACCTACCATTTTGAAGATATATATATATATATATATTTTTTTATTGTTAAACAAACAACAAATAAGACAAAAGCACAGAAGAAATGTAGTGTGTATAACTATTCACCCCCTCCAAAGTCAATACTTTGTAGAGTTAACTTTTGCAGCAATTACAGCTACAAGTCTCTTGGGGTATATCTCTATAAGCTTGGCACATCTAGCTACTGGGATTTTTGCCCATTCTTCAAGGCAAAACTGGTCCAGCTCCTTCAAGTTGGATGGGTTCCACTGATGTACAGCGATCTTTAAGTCATACCACAGATTCTCAATTGAATTGAGGTCTGTGCTTTGACTAGGCAATTCCAAGACATTTAAATGTTTCCCCTTAAACCACTTGAGTGTTGCTTTAGCAGTATGCTTAGAGTCAATGTCCTGCTGGAAGGTGAACTTCCGTTAATGTCCCAAATCTCTGGAAGACTGAAACAAGTTTCCCTCAAGAATGTCCCTGTATTTAGTACCATCCATCATTCCTTCGATTCTGACCAGTTTCCCAGTCCCTGCTGTTGAAAAACATCCCCACAGAATGATGCTGCCACCCTACCATGCTTCACTGTGGGGATGTTGTTCTAAGGGTGATGAGAGGTGTTGGGTTTGCGCCAGACGTAACGTTTTCCTTGGTGGCCAAAGAGCTACATTTTAGTCTCATCTGACCAGAGTACCTTCTTCCATATGTTTGGAGAGTCTCCCACATGCATTTTGGCGAACACCAAATGTGTTTGCTTCTTTTCACTTCAAGCAATGTTTTTTTTTTCTGGACGCTCCTCCGTAAAGCCCAGCTCTGTGGAGTGTACGGCTTAAAGTGGTCCTGTGGACAGATACTCCAATCTCTGCTGTGGAGTTTTGCAGCTCCTTCAGGGTTATCTTTGGTCTCTTTGTTGCCTCTTAATGCCCTCCTTGCCTGGTCTGTGAGTTTTGGTGGGTGGCTCGATTCTTGGCAAATTTGTTGTGGTGCCATATCATTTCCATTTTTAATAATGGATTTAATGGTGCTCAGTGGGATGTTGAAAGTTTTTGATATTTTTTTTTATAACCCAACCCTGATCTGTACTTCTACACAACTTTGTCCCTGACCTGTTTGGAGAGCTCCTTGGTCTTCATGGTGCCGCCTGCTTGGTGGTGCAACTTGCTTAGTGGTGTTGCAGACTCTGGGGCCTTTCAGGACAGGTGTAAATATACTGAGATCATGTGAAAGATCATATGACACTTAGATTGCACACAGGTGGACTTTAATTTAACTAATTATGTTACATCTGAAGGTAATTGGTTGCACCAGATCTTATTTAGGGGCTTCATAGCAAGGGTATGCAGGAACCACTTTTCTGTGATGAATACTTTTGCAAGGCACTGTTCTCTCTCTCCCTCTCTCTCTCGCTCCTTCCCTATCTTTGTCTCCTTTCTCTCTCTCTCTCTCCTTTCTCTCTCTCTCTCCCTCTCTCTCTCACTCCTTCCCTATCTTTGTCTCCCTTTCTCTCTCTCTCTCTCTCTCTCGCTCCTTCCCTATCT
>NW_024608860.1:37500-50000 GCF_018296145.1 Oncorhynchus tshawytscha | reverse complement strand
CTCTCTCCCTCTCTCCCTCTCCCCTCTCTCTCTCTCTCTCCCTCTTGCTCCTTCCCTATCTTTGTCTCCCTTTCTCTCTCTCTCTCCCTCTCTCTCTCTCGCTCCTTCCCTATCTTTGTCTCCCTTTCTCTCTCTCTCTCTCTCCCTCTTGCTCCTTCCCTATCTTTGTCTCCATTTCTCTCTCTCTCCCTCTCTCTCCCTCTCCCTCTCTCTCTCTCTCCCTCTCTCCTCTCTCCCTCTCTCTCTCCCTCTCTCTCTCTCTCTCTCTCTCTCTCCCTCTTGCTCCTTCCCTATCTTTGTCTCCATTTCTCTCTCTCTCTCCCTCTCTCTCGCTCCTTCCCTATCTTTGTCTCCCTTTCTCTCTTTAACTTTACATTGCAAAAGCAATTGAAATTGACAATAAAAGTTAAATAAACAAAACGAATTTACATACACTTAACATTACACTCACAAAAGTTCCACAATAATAAAGACATTTCATATGTCATATTATGTCTATATACAGTGTTGTAATGATGTGCAAATAGTTAAAGTACAAAAGGAAAATAAATAAACATAAATATGGGTTGAATTTACAATGGTGTTTTTTCTTCACTGGTTGCCCTTTTCTTGTGGCAACAGGTCACAAATCTTGCTGCTGTGATGGCACACTGTGGAATTTCACCCAGTAGATATGGGAGTTTATCAAACTTCTATTTGTTTTCAAATTCTTTGTGGGGTCTGTGTTTGGACCATGATAGTTTGTTGGTGATGTAGACAACAAGGAACTTAAAACTCTCGACCCGCTCCACTACAGCCCGGTCGATGTGAATGAGGGATTGTTCGGCCCTCCTTTTCCTGTAGTCCACGATCAGCTCCTTTGTCTAGCTCACATTGAGGGATAGTTTGTTATCCTGGCACCACACTGCCAGGTCTCTGACCTCCTCCCTATAGGCTGTCAATTAATTATCTTTTTATTTTCTCATGATTTGGTTGGGTCTAATTGTGTTTCTGACCTGGGGCTCTGTGGGGTCTGTTTGTGTTTGTAAACAGAGCCCCAGGACAAGCTCGCTTAGGGGACTCTTCTCCAAGTTAATTTCTTTGTAGGTGATGGCTTTGTTATGGAAGGTTTGGGAACTCTCTCTCTCTAGCTGCTAGTGGGTGGTGGAACAAAGCCCTGACCTCTCTCTCTCTCTGTCTCTGTCTCTGTCCTAAACTGTGTCCCCTTCTTGCTTTGAGCCGGATATAATGTCGTTGCTGTCTCTCCCCACCCCCACCCCTCCTCTCTCACTACCTTTAATTATATTTCTTGGCCCAGTTGTTTATTCGGTGATCAGTAAAAAAAAAATGATATCAATAAATACATGTTTTCTTGTCAGATACACCAGATAGGTGCAGTGGAATGGTTTGTATTACAGGGTCAGCTATAGTAGTACGGCACCCCTGGAGCAGATTAGGGCCTTGTTCACAGGGAGACCGCCAGACAGAGAGGGAGACCGCCAGACAGAGGGGGAGACCGCCAGACAGAGAGGGAGACCGCCAGACAGAGAGGGAGTGAGGTGAGAGAGGGAGGGAGACCGCCAGACAGAGAGGGAGTGAGGTGAGAGAGGGAGGGAGACCACCAGACAGAGAGGGAGACCGCCAGAGAGAGAGGGAGTGAGGTGAGAGATGGAGGGAGACTGCCAGACAGAGAGGGAGTGAGGTGAGAGAGGGAGGGAGACCACCAGACAGAGAGAGAGAGTGAGGTGAGAGATGGAGGAGACCGCCAGACAGAGAGGGAGGGAGGTGAGAGGGGAGGGAGACTGCCAGACAGAGAGGGAGTGAGGTGAGAGAGGGAGGGAGACCACCAGACAGAGAGAGAGTGAGGTGAGAGATGGAGGGAGACCGCCAGACAGAGAGGGATGGAGGTGAGAGAGGGAGGAAGACCGCCAGAGAGAGAGGGAGACTGCCAGAGAGAGAGAGGAAGTGAGGTGAGAGAGGGAAACAGCCAGAGAGAGGGAGACCGCCAGAGAGAGAGGGAGTGAGGTGAGAGAGGGAGGGAGACCACCAGACAGAGAGGGAGTGAGATGAGACAGGGAGGGAGACCGCCAGACAGAGGGGAGACCGCCAGAGAGAGAGGGAGTGAGATGAGACAGGGAGGGAGACCGCCAGACAGAGAGGGAGACCGCCAGAGAGAGAGAGGAAGTGAGGTGAGAGAGGGAAACAGCCAGAGAGAGGGAGACCGCCAGAGAGAGAGGGAGTGAGGTGAGAGAGGGAGGGAGAGCACCAGACAGAGAGGGAGTGAGATGAGACAGGGAGGGAGACCGCCAGACAGAGAGGGAGACCGCCAGAGAGAGAGGGAGTGAGGTGAGAGGGGAGGTAGACCACCAGACAGAGAGGGAGTGAGGTGAGTGAGGGAGTTAGACCGCCAGACAGAAGGAGTGAGGTGAGAAAGGGAGGGAGGGAGACCGCCAGGCAGAGAGGGAGACCGCCAGAGAGAGAGGGAGTGAGGTGAGAGAGGGAGGGAGACTGCCAGACAGAGAGGGAGTAAGGTGAGAGAGGAAGGGAGACCGCCAAACAGAGAGGGAGGGAGGTGAGAGAGGGAGGGAGACCGCCAGACAGAGAGGGAGACCGCTGGAGAGAGAGGGAGTGAGGTGAGAGATGGAGGGAGACTGCCAGACAGAGAGGGAGTGAGGTGAGAGAGGGAGGGAGACTGCCAGACAGAGAGGGAGTAAGGTGAGAGAGGAAGGGAGACCGCCAAACAGAGAGGGAGGGAGGTGAGAGAGGGAGGGAGACCGCCAGACAGAGAGGGAGACCGCTGGAGAGAGAGGGAGTGAGGTGAGAGATGGAGGGAGACTGCCAGACAGAGAGGGAGTGAGGTGAGAGAGGGAGGGAGACCACCAGACAGAGAGAGAGTGAGGTGAGAGATGGAGGGAGACCGCCAGACAGAGAGGGAGGGAGGTGAGAGAGGGAGGAAGACCGCCAGAGAGAGAGGGAGACTGCCAGAGAGAGAGAGGAAGTGAGGTGAGAGAGGGAAACCGCCAGAGAGAGGGAGACCGCCAAAGAGAGAGAGGAAGTGAGGTGAGAGAGGTAGACCGCCAGAAAGAGAGGAAGTGAGGTGAGAGAAGGAGATTGTCAGAAAGAGAGGAAGTGAGGTGAGAGAAGGAGATTGTCAGAAAGAGAGGAAGTGAGGTGAGAGAAGGAGATTGCCAGAAAGAGAGGAAGTGAGGTGAGAGAAGGAGATTGTCAGAAAGAGAGGAAGTGAGGTGAGAGAAGGAGATTGCCAGAAAGAGAGGAAGTGAGGTGAGAGAGGTAGACCGCCAGAAAGAGAGGAAGTGAGGTGAGAGAAGGAGATTGTCAGAAAGAGAGGAAGTGAGGTGAGAGAAGGAGATTGACAGAAAGAGAGGAAGTGAGGTGAGAGAAGGAGATTGACAGAAAGAGAGGAAGTGAGGTGAGAGAAGGACACCGCCAGAGAGAGGGAGACCGCCAGAGAGAGAGAGGAAGTGAGGTGAGAGAGGTAGACCGCCAGAAAGAGAGGAAGTGAGGTGAGAGAAGGAGATTGCCAGAAAGAGAGGAAGTGAGGTGAGAGAAGGAGATTGCCAGAGAGGAAGTGAGGTGAGAGAAGGAAACCGCCAGAGAGAGAGAGGAAGTGAGGTGAGTTGTACCTGGAGATGATTCAGCATGACACCTCCCCTCCTCTCACATGTGGTGCAGTGAAAAGGATGTCATTAATAATCACAGTGGGACGCATTTCACAGTCCCTGCATGTGTATCCTTCCACCGCCCCTGGCACAGCCACAGTTTGAGTCGAATCCTTCCCCAACACCGAAACACAACATCCAACAGTCACCTTGCTGTTTACCAGTTTACTAAACAGATCACAATTATTCAAATGACAATATCCACAGTTTCATAAATCACAGAGGATTTGTAAGTGTTTAAATTATATTATCAGACAAACATTGAATTACTAACAGTGTTTCTCTATGGACAGTGTTTGTCCGTGGATGTTTTTTAACAGTGTTTCGCTGGTTTTCCTGTGCACTGAAGAAGAAACAGTCACGGATGCTCTGTATTCGTCCCAAATGGCACCCTATTCCCTAAATCAAGTTGTTCAGTTGTTTTGTCCAGTACTCCATTCACCCTTGGTCATTGGTAGTACGCTATGTAGTGTATCGGATGTCAGTTGGGACGAATCTGTCAAAGCAGGTGCTGCCATGAACGAACAGTAGACATCAACAAAACAGAGGTGACAACACACACACACACACACACACACACACACACACACACACACACACACAAATGTACAAAACCGAGACGACTACAGAGTGAAATGAACTACCTGGTGAGTCAGCGAGCACAGGGCCAACGGGGCAGAAAGATGAACATTTTACGCTCAGCAGTCATCTTATTTCTTATCCCCCACCCGCCCCACCTGCACCACCCACTCTAATTAACTCTAATTCTTGAATTGCATTATTGGTTAAGGGCTTGTAAGTAAGCATTTCTTGGTACGATCCACAGCTGTTGTACTCAGCGCATGTGACAAATTAAATAATAAATACAGTATGGAAATTATATATTGATAACAGTCACTTCTTGAATATGCACGGACCCAAATCTTACTGATCATTCTAACAAACTAAATGATAACACAGGACACACACACACACATATACATGGAATAGGTTATTGATTAGAAACTTAATACGTTGACAACTGGTCCCTAGCAGAATAACACAATATGACTCTTGTTGAGAGAGAGAGAGAGTGAGAGAGTGAGAGAGAGAGAGAGTGAGAGAGTGAGAGAGTGAGAGAGAGAGAGAGAGAGAGAGAGAGAGAGAGAGAGAGAAAATGTAAAGCCAAGTGAAATTTACTCCTGATGTACTGATCTGTTGCACCCTCTACAACCACTGTGATTATTATTATTATTTGACCCTGGTGATCATCTTTGAACATTTACACATCTTCTAGAACAATCTGGCCTTAATGGCTATGTACTCTTATAATCTCCACCCGGCACAGCCAGAAGAGGAATGGCCCACTCCTCAGAGCCTGGTTCCTCTCTACCCAGTACAGCCAGAAGAGGACTGGCCCACTGGTTCCTCTCTACCCGGCACAGCCAGAAGAGGACTGGCCCACTCCTCAGAGCCTGGTTCCTCTCTACCCGGCACAGCCAGAAGAGGACTGGCCCACTCCTCAGAGCCTGGTTCCTCTCTACCCAGTACAGCCAGAAGAGGACTGGCCCACTCCTCAGAGCCTGGTTCCTCTCTACCCGGCACAGCCAGAAGAGGACTGGCCCACTCCTCAGAGCCTGGTTCCTCTCTACCCAGTACAGCCAGAAGAGGACTGGCCCACTCCTCAGAGCCTGGTTCCTCTCTACCCAGTACAGCCAGAAGAGGACTGGCCCACTCCTTAGAGCCTGGTTCCTCTCTACCTGGCACAGCCAGAATAAGACTGGCCCACTCCTCAGAGCCTGGTTCCTCTCTAGGTTTATTCCTAGGTTCCTGCCTTTCTAGGAGTTTTTCCTAGCCACCGTACATCTGCATAGCTTGCTGTTTGGGGTTTTGGGCTGGGTTTCTGTTTAACACTTTGTGACATTTGAAGATGTAAAAAGGGCTATATAAATACTATTGATTGATTGATCATTAATGATATATAGCCAATGGTACTTGAAGAAATTGTTACACATTTCTTTTAACAAGTATCTACTGTAGTACTTTAATTGAAAATAGTAGGTCCTTGTTCCTTGCGGTTTCTGCACTTTTTTTACAACCCTGTCCGGGTTGAGTTAGGAGATGCGATGGTTGTGGATGGTTTAAGCAAGGCCAGAGTCAGACGAGTCTTAATGTCCCGTATCTATCCAGGCAGACTGCACCGAACTGGACCACTGCGAATTTCTCTCACAGGCTATACGACTCTGAAGCCTGGATCACCTGAAATATGGTTACACATTCTCTTTTGCTCTCTCTCTCTCTCTCTCTCTCTCTCTCTCTCTCTCTCTCTCTCTCTCTCTCTCTCTCTCTCTCTCTCTCTCTCTCTCTCTCTCTCTCTCTCTCTCTCTCTCTCTCTCTCTCTCTCTCTCTCTCTCTCTCTCTCTCTCTCTCTCTCTCTCTCTCTCTCTCTCTCTCTCTCTCTCTCTCTCTCTCTCTCTCTCTCTCTCTCTCTCTCTCTCTCTCTCTCTCTCTCTCTCTCTCTCTCTCTCTCTCTCTCTCTCTCTCTCGTTGATTCTCTCTCTCTCTCTCTCGTTGATTCTCTCTCCATCTCTCTATTCTTCTCCACCTTTCTCTCTATTCAATTTCAATTCAATTTAAGGGCTTTATTGGCATAGGAAACATATCATTACATTGCCAAAGCAAGTGATATAGATAATAAACACTCACAAAAAGTTCCAAAATAATAAAGACATTTCAAATGTCACATTATGTGCAAATAGTTAAAGTACAAAAGGGAAAATAAATAAACATAAATATGGGTTGTACTTCTCTCCCTCTCTCTCTCTGCCCCTCTCTCTCTCTTCCGCTCTCTCTCTCTTTCGCCCCACTCCTGAAATATGGTGACACCCTCAAGCACAAGGCAGTGTACCATGGTGGATCGGGACAGAGAGGGAGTAATACAGCGCAGGAAGGTGATGATGAGTGTGGTTATTGGGATGACTTCATTGCCCCGACGGAAGACTACGAAACATCTCTCTTACATCTGTTATGTAAAGACGCTGACTTCTGTTACCTGTGAAACAACATAATGTCTACATACAAAAAGGCAGTATTCTTACTTAATAAGATCTGCTTAACTCTAATTGGTCCATATGTACGTCAAAGAGTTTCCTATTTACGTCCAATGAACGATTTAAGCAAAAGTACAAGTTCAATCAGGCCCATAGTGAACCAGGATGTTTCTAACCTTCAGAGAGTCTATAAAATCATCTCCTACAGGAAGTTATCATCTCCTACAGGAGGTTATTCATCTCCTACAGGAGGTTATCATCTCCTACAGGAGGTTATTCATCTCCTACAGGAGGTTATTCATCTCCTACAGGAGGTTATCATCTCCTACAGGAGGTTATTCATCTCCTACAGGAGGTTATTCATCTCCTACAGGAGGTTATTCATCTCCTACAGGAGGTTATTCATCTCCTACAGGAGGTTATTCATCTCCTACAGGAGGTTATTTTAGTTTAATTAATTTTTGTACCTTTATTTAACTAGGCAAGTCAGTTAATAACAAATTCTTATTTTCAATGACGGCCTAGGAACAGTGGGTTAACTAGCCCAACACTCTAACCACTAGGCTACCCTGCCATCTCCTACAGGAGGTTATTTATCTCCTACAGGAGGTTATTCATCTCCTACAGGAGGTTATTCATCTCCTACAGGAGGTATTCATCTCCTACAGGAGGTAATCATCTCCTACAGGAGATTATTGGGATCCATACCAGGCCAAACACATAGAAATACAAACATAGAACAAAATATAGAATACCCACCCACATCACACCCTGACCAAATTAACAATAGAAATATACAAAGCAATCTACGGTCTGGGTGAGTTGGGGTGAGCATTCTATGTTTTTAATTTCTATGTTTTGTTCTGTGTGTTGTGTTTCTATGTGTTTGGCCTGGTATGGGTCCCAATCAGAGGCAGCTGTCAATCATTGAACCGATCGCTACCTGCACCTACCAGCCTGTCCAACATCACTACTCTGGACGGCTCTGACTTAGAATACGTGGACAACTACAAATACTTAGGTGTCTGGTTAGACTGTAAACTCTCCTTCCAGACCCATATCAAACATCTCCAATCCAAAGTTAAATCTAGAATTGGCTTCCTATTTCGCAACAAAGCATCCTTCACTCATGCTGCCAAACATACCCTTGTAAAACTGACCATCCTACCAGTCCTCGACTTTGGCGATGTCATTTACAAAATAGCCTCAATACCCTACTCAACAAATTGGATGCAGTCTATCACAGTGCAATCCGTTTTATCACCAAAGCCCCATATACTACCCACCATTGCGACCTGTACGCTCTCGTTGGCTGGCCCTCGCTTCATACTCGTCGCCAAACCCACTGGCTCCATGTCATCTACAAGACCCTGCTAGGTAAAGTCCCCCTTATCTCAGCTCGCTGGTCACCATAGCATCACCCACCTGTAGCACGCGCTCCAGCAGGTATATCTCTCTGGTCACCCACAAAACCAATTCTTCCTTTGGCCGCCTCTCCTTCCAGTTCTCTGCTGCCAATGACTGGAACGAACTACAACAATCTCTGAAACTGGAAACACTTATCTCCCTCACTAGCTTTAAGCACCAACTGTAATTAAAGCCCACCTATAATTAAGCCCAAACAACTACCTCTTTCCCTACTGTATTTATTTTATTTTATTTATTTATTTTGCTCTTTTGCACTCCATTATTTTTATTTCTACTTTGCACATTCTTCCATTGCAAATCTACCATTCCAGTGTTTTACTTGCTATATTTTATTTACTTTGCCACCATGGCCTTTTTTTGCCTTTACCTCCCTTCTCACCTCATTTGCTCACATTGTATATAGACTTGTTTATACTGTATTATTGACTGTATGTTTGTTTTACTCCATGTGTAACTCTGTGTCGTTGTATCTGTCGAACTGCTTTGCTTTATCTTGGCCAGGTCGCAATTGTAAATGAGAACTTGTTCTCAACTTGCCTACCTGGTTAAATAAAGGTAAAATAAATAAAATAAATAAATTGTCTCTGATTGAGAACCATACTTAGGCAACCTGGTTTCGCACTTGAGTTGTGGGTAGTTGTTTTCTGTTTTGTGTCTGCACCAGACAGAACTGTTTCGGTTTCATTTCCTTCTCTTGTTGTTTTTGTCATTCAGTGTTCTTCTCTATTAAATAATCATGAACACTTACCACGCTGCGCTTTGGTCCTCACCTTCTTCCACCGACGAAAACCGTTACATGACCAAACCAAAATAGAGACATAAAAAAGGAACTAAGGTCAGGACGTGACACCTACAGGAGTTATTCATCTCCTACAGGAGGTATTCATCTCCTACAGGAGGTATTCATCTCCTACAGGAGGTATTCATCGCCTACAGGAGGCAATGATCTCCTACATGAGGCAATGATCTCCTGCAGGAGGTAACACAATTAGCTACATACCTCTGTGCTAGACAACATGTTGAGTATGCATCACATCACGCTACGTTGTTCAGTGGTCTGTTCTTCTTTCAGCTAAGCGTTTTACCGCTTTAATATGTGTGAATAATTAATCAGATCTACTTCTACTTCTCTCTGAGGGACAGGAGTTCCCAATTGTGCACTTCTATCAGAGCGGGCACACACACACACACACACACACACACACGCAAACATACAAACTTTTTATCCATGCCGGCATTGCGTTGATTAATTGACGTTCTTTCATTATTATCTCTGCAGCGTCAAGTCAAGCCTGCCTTCTAAAACTGGATAAATTATCACTACAAAGTCATCTTTCACATCTGACATGGGGTGGAATCCCAATGAGCTGGACCATATCTCCGTCAGAGAGAAGGCTGTTGCTAAAACTGTTTTGTCAAGACGGATAAGCAGCCGGGACAATTTCCGATAAAGCAGGGTATAGTATCTATAGTTAACCTTCACAGTGTCCCGTATAGTATCTATAGTTAACCTTCACAGTGTCCCGTATAGTATCTGTAGTTAACCTTCACAGTGTCCCGTATAGTATCTGTAGTTAACCTTCAGTGTCCCTTATAGTATCTGTAGTTAACCTTCACAGTGTCCCTTATAGTATCTGTAGTTAACCTTCACAGTGTCCCGTATAGTATCTGTAGTTAACCTTCAGTGTCCCTTATAGTATCTGTAGTTAACCTTCACAGTGTCCCGTATAGTATCTGTAGTTAACCTTCACAGTGTCCCGTATAGTATCTGTAGTTAACCTTCAGTGTCCCTTATAGTATCTGTAGTTAACCTTCACAGTGTCCCGTATAGTATCTGTAGTTAACCTTCACAGTGTCCCGTATAGTATCTGTAGTATCTGGAATATACAGGACTGTGATTATGATCGAAGATAATTCTCTTGGTAGATAATGCGTTCGGCATTTGATTGTAAGGAATTCTAGGTCAGGTGAATAAAAGGACTAGAGTTCCTGTATGTTGTTATGACCACACCATGACTCGTTAATCATAAGGCATACACCCCCCGCCCTTCTTTGTACCAGAGAGATATCTGTTTCTGTCGGTGCGATGCGTGAAGAAACCAGGTGGCTGTACCGACTCCGTTAGCGTGTCTCGAGAGAGCCATGTTAACGGGAAGCAAAGAACGTTACAGTCTCTGATGTCTCTCTGGAAGGCAACCCTTGCTCAGATTTCGCCTACCTTGTTGTCAAGAGACTGGACGTTGGACATCGGTACTCTGGAGCAACGCTGACTAGTTATAGCCTAATGTTAGCTAGCTGGTTGGTTTGCTACCTGCAGATTCATGCGGTATAGTAATGTGATGAGTTGTGATAATGGTTCATTGTTTACATAGCTAGCTTCACGATGCAAGTAACCATTTGGGGTGTGTTCGTAAATTCAGTCTGGATATCTACTCCTATTTCAGAGCACTCTCGTCTGAGTGCGCCAGAGAACGCAGAATCACTGATGAATTTACAAACAATCAACACCTGTTGAATATGGCCGGTGTCAGTAAACTCATCGGTCAGAGGATCCGCTGTGCGCTCTGAACGCAAAACGCTCTGAATTTACAAACGGGACAATCTGACAGCACAGTTGCAGTCAGCAACACTCTGGATAAGAATACAGTCTAGCCAGCTCTGCTGGTGTCAGTAATGTTCAGTGAGCTGTTCTCTTTTATTTATATATCTTTTTTATTTATCCGTTATTTTACCAGGTAAGTTGATTGAGAACACGTTCTCATTTGCAGCAAAGACCTGGGGAATAGTTACAGGGGAGAGGAGGAGGATGAATAAGCCAATTGTAAACTGGAGATTATTAGGTGACCGTGATGGTTTGAGGGCCAGATTGGGAATTTAGCCAGGACACCGGGGTTAACACCCCTATTCTTACAATAAGTGCCATGGGATCTTTAATGACCTCAGAGACACCCGTTTAACGGCGCTCTCTCTCTCTCTCTCTCTCTCTCTCTCTCTCTCTCTCTCTCTCTCTCTCTCTCTCTCTCTCTCTCTCTCTCTCTCTCTCTCTCTCTCTCTCTCTCTCTCTCTCTCTCTCTCTCTCTCTCTCTCTCTCTCTCTCTCTCTCTCTCTCTCTCTCTCTCTCTCTCTCTCTCTCTCTCTCTCTCTCTCTCTCTCTCTCTCTCTCTCTCTCTCTCTCTCTCTCTCTCTCTCTCTCTCTCTCTCTCTCTCTCTCTCTCTCTCTCTCTCTCTCTCTCTCTCTCTCTCTCTCTCTCTCTCTCTCTCTCTCTCTCTCTCTCTCTCTCTCTCTCTCTCTCTCTCTCTCTCAAATATTTTAGTCCAAATTTTAATTGGGATTTTGAATAATTTCATTTTTTAGGCATACATTGCTCTGCAGGCTTTTTCTTTGAGTGCATTCAATGCCATATTAAAGTTTCCCGATGCAGATATGGTCAGGCCAAGGTAGGTGTAATTTTTTGTGTGTTCAATTAGGGTGTTGTTCAGGGTGAATTTACATTTGTGTTTCTGACATCTCGTTTTTTTGGGGGAAAATCATGATTTTAGTTTTTTGGAAATTTACTGCCAGGGCCCAATTATGGCAATATTGCTCCAGAATATTAATGTTTTGTTGAAGACCTTCTTTGGTTGGTGATAGAAGTACCAAGTCATCAGCATATAGCAGGTATTTCACCTCTGTGTCAAATAGTGTGAGTCCTGGGGCTGGAGATTGGTCCAACATGTCTGCTAATTCATTGATATAAATGTTGAAAAGATTTGGACTCAAACTGCAGCCTTGTCTCACACCTCGACATTGTGAAAAAAGTTCTGTTCTTTGGTTTTTGATTTTTAGTGCACACTTGTTTTCTGTGTACATACATTTTATTAAGTCATACACCTTACCACCAAGCCCACTTTGTAGAATAGCCCTTCATGCCAAATCGAATCAAATGCTTTTTTAAAGTCAATAAAGCAAGCAAGATTTTGCCCTCTTTTTTTTTTTGGTGGACGTGTTTATTAATTAGTGTGTGTAAGGTGTGTGTATATATGGTCCGTAGTGCGATGGTTAGGAAGAAAGCCAATTTGACATTTACTTATTACATTTTTTCTTGAAGAAAGGTTTGAATTCTTGAATTCAAAATGCTACAGAAGATCTTACCCAAGTTACTGTTGACGCAAATTCCCCTGTAATTATTGGGGTCTGATTTGTCTCCACTTTTGTGGATAGGGGAGATGAGCCCCTGGTTCCAGACATCAGGGAAGCAGCCAGAAGTTAAAACCATGTTGAACAATTTAAGCACAGCATTTTGCAACTCAGGTGTGCTGTTTTTCAGCATTTCATTTCTGATGTTGTCTACACTGCAAGCCTTTTTGATTTAATAGATTTTAGCTTTTCATTTAGTTCTTGTTG